>NC_030989.1:3517941-3542675 GCF_000149955.1 Fusarium oxysporum f. sp. lycopersici 4287
ATGTAGATGCAGGGTGAGCTTGATGTGTTAGTCTCAATTATGGGTTACGAGAAGCTATTGATGAGGGAATGTGAGTATTTATGTGATCGATGGATATCTTGATCAACACCTGTTTGTCAGCCCCGGATTTAAGCTACTTAATTACGCGATTCGTATACCAAGTCTTATGATGGTAAAGGAATCCATTGGAACGACCCGACACAGGGTCTCAAAGTCATGAATAGTCGTGATTGGCCAGACTGGCTAACCCCATTGCCTAATTTCGTATTCACAGCTTCATGATTGGCCAACCCATATTCTCCGAAACGAGAGCTGTTCCTTCGGTGGACTGCCAAGAATAACAAGTTGGACCCAATTCTTGAAGAGACAATAGAAAGGCTGCCTAGCCTAGTTCTTTTCGTTCCATTCTTGACCGTTTCTTTGTGTTGGCCGCTGTTCTACAGAACTTGTTACTGCTAACTTGAACTCTGGTACTAAGATGTTTGCCATATCCTATTCTAGCCTGACAGGCAGCCGCGGCATCACAGGTTACAAGTGCACCTCATACTATGAATAGTCGCTCAAAGAACTATAGACAGAATCAAAGGAACTACGATGGCGAAAGAGAGACTTTCATCATTTGACAAGACGGCAAAGGATAATTCACCCGCTGTCTAGTAGTAACATGTCGTTTTCATTCACTTGAGTAGACAGTCCAGAAACATATAAATATCAGAGAACGGGCATCTCATCCTTTCCATAATCTCAAAACCCGCATCAAGAAACTGACTATCAAACTCAATCCACAATCTCTTACGAGTTGATCCTTGACGACAGGACTGAGCTGAGGGCCTTGAACTTTTAAGATGTCGTAAGTCATAACCCTGTCAATTCCGAGAATGTTCAGAGCCAGAGCTAACTACGTTAAAGTGACACAGACCAAAAGATCTGTCTCATCAGTCAACTGCAGAGCACTCTCGCCAATCATGCTGACGTGATGAGTCTCCTTCCACCCAATGATAGCATCGTGTCAAAGATGCGTGAAATCGACAGCATGTTGCAGGAACAGATTGCTTTGTTGGAACATGAAGTTGTAGAAGCAGAGTCCTATACATCAGATGGTGGAGTGTCTACTGAATCTGCCCAAGCACCCCATACACTTGACGCTGTACCAAGAACACCTGTTCCAGCAACGGAGGGTGACGACTTGGCTGGGCCTCACGGAAGGGATCTTCCAGATAGGCCCATCACTTCAGAAGAGATGGAAAGATTTCGACAGCGGCAACCGCCTCTTGAAATCGTGGATGTTCAGAGGCCGATGGTCGTTTATAATGTCAGGAGGAATAGGTGGAGAGAGCCATTCAGGAGTTCTGCATTGAATAGGCTGGTTCCCACGCCTACCAATACACCGTTTTTGCATAAACCAATGAAATGAAAGCCATGCGAGTGAGGTGGAGGTTGGTGAAGGCAGTAACGAGGGCTTGAATCATATTGCTTTACTAGGACAGAAGACTAGAAAACGAAAATGCGATAGTTCTTTACTGCCTTCTTGGAAGTAGGTAAATAAATTGATTCCTTTTCCGTAACAGAAACTGGTGCTTCAGTCCGTGGATATATCCAGCCCCTCAGAGAGCAAGAAAATCTCCGACGTTTAGATCAGAGTGCCAAAATAAACTGGTCTAAAGGCTTGCTAAGATATACTAAACTTACCTAAGTCTTTTTATCACTCAGAAAACAGGCCCTAAGTTTCCTTGCCTCCCCTTGCCAGGGAAGGCTATCGCATTTGGCTCTTTTATCGACAAGTGGTAGTGGGTAACCTTTCATTAACCTTTGTGAGACGCACGTAGAGCCGTAAACAAATTTCTTGATCACACCAAAGTGTGTTCCTCCGCGATGGTTTAATGGCCAGTGAAAGTCATGGCGTGCTATACGATGTTCATATCTGCGACCAGAGCAAACATGGTAGCCATTGGTTACAATAAAACGTTTATGCTCCCCTGGAAGTTCATGGAAAATAATGGAAGGTGTTGCTCTTGATTCGTTGTCTAGATCTGTCTCGTCGAGAGATCTGGTAAGGTTTGCCAACGAATCTAAATCTATCGGCAGCCTCTCACCATCAGGACAGCCTGTCTTTGGCGATTTCGGGTACTTTTTTGATATCAGATGTTTCCTAATTCCCTATCACAGAGCAAATATTATTTCAATAGCAATTCGTCCATAACTGCGTACAATCGTCCATCGTGATCAACTCGACTCTTGTTGACTTGCCTTTCGGATAGGGTTCAGTGTTTTTATTCGATAGCGAGGTGAGGGCAGCTGCATGATTTGTCGGAAGTGTAACCTTATAATTGACTTGTGATGGGTATGCGACTTTCTTATTGCTCTCATCATCCTTCTAAGTTTCCCTCCTTGAAGAGCAAGGGGAGACACCATCTGCTACTCCTGAATATGGGCAAATCAGTCAAAATCTAGGTTTTTCTATTTAACTTAAGAGAAGACACATGGCCTTGAAACATGTCTATAAATGAAGAGTAACCTGCCTGGTTACTCCCCTCCTTTTTCTTCATCAAACAATCCCCTCTTCCTCATACAGACAGAGACATCATTATACCAACACTAAATCATCTTTCAACTCCCTTCGTCAAGCCCATCTCAACTACCAATCCAAACTATTCTCAGCATTACATTGCACTCATCACAATGTGTTGCGGAAGCTCAAGGGACAAAAAGGCGGCCAAGAGTCTTGCGCGTAAGACGGCTTCTGAGTATAGAAAGTCTGCTATGCTAAACATGGCGGCCCAGCCCATGAGGGCTTCTACCCCTAAGATGGCTCCTGGCGTCGCAAACACTGGCCGCTGGTCCCCCAAAGGCTTCGCAGAGCCTAGCCGAAATTCCCTCGAACAACTCAGGCAGCAGGTGCAGAATGACATGGCCGCGAGTCCTGTCAGGGTGAACAGGCCCTCACGGCCTGTTCACTACGAACAATACCAAAGACCCGCGGAAACAAAGGAGGATATCTGGGCCCGTAACCAGGCAGAGACTCTCAGACAAAAGAAATCACGAGGCTCGAAATGGCGATAGATCGGTGGAATTTTGCGTGAGCCAGTCTCGTGTACCTTTTACCCCGTAGGGGCACCTGTTACATGAGAGCAGAGGCACAAATCCTATACCGCTTCTCAACACGATCCATTTGGTGATCCGGACGTCAACGATCACAGCAATGGCAAAAGTCAACCGGAAGTAGATGGTATCTAAGCTCAGAGGTTTCATACTTGATTCAGGATACCAATACTTCTAGCTCAGAGATAAATGATGTTGGTCTACCACGCACCAGTTTAGTCAATCCTTGATGTAGCTCATAGCTATGCAAGCAATGATATTCGATCCTTCTTTTCTCCAGAGAAAAAACCGAAAAACACACACACACAAAAGGGAAAGAAAAAAGGAAAAGATCTTATGTTCTCATTGGGCACTGTTATTACTTAGGAAACTGGTCCATTCTGGATTTGGGTGCTGGCTTGATTTGAAACGATCAGAAGGCAAGGGAAAGGGTTAGATGCTTGGGTAGGACAGGGGTCTAGGGGCTTGGGCTCAATGCGACGATGGCTTGATTTCCTCCGGGATTCAGGGTCTTCTACAGCTTTGGCAATTGATTGAATATAAATTCACTTCTTGGATCGGGTTCTTGGCGACTAAATAAGACTAAGCCGCGAAGCGCCGCTTTAGGTCACTGATATTGGATAATTCCGGACGCCGTCTAGCAATCCTGACGGTAACTGCGTCTTATCCAGAGATTAGAAGTAGCTCTGAGGCCTGAGTCAAGTTTTTAAGTTCTTGCAAAATGCTTACCAACGTGAATGCGTTCAACGATTTCACACATATCATTCAAGATGGCTCCGTCGCTCAAGAAAGCCACCACGTCTGATCTTTGGCTTCCATCCTGTTTTTGTATCTTGAAAATGTCGGCATTATTTTAAGAGCTCTTTGGGGGGCTAAAAACCGGCGACTGACGTCTAAACGAAACACCACTTCTGCTCAGATCGCTATCAGTGATGGGTCTCCACCATAGTTCACAAGGATCCTTCCCCTGCTGTTGTAGTATATAACGTGCCAATGCAAAAGAACTCGGCACGTCAACACAACGCTATGGTGGCAGGTTGTAGATGTTCTGGACATAATAGAGGCAGCCGTATCGACGTCAATAAGGTCAATCTTGTGAGGCCTGCCGGATATAAATGCTCTTACGAGGTGCCAGGTCGGTACTAAGTTCTATGTAGTGACTAATAATCTCTCAGTCACAAGTTTCAACTGCACATAACAAATCTAGCTCACGATAGCTGGGGTCAATGTACAGCATTGAGTCGAAGCTGGGGAGCCATCGTACCATATATCGCTCGACGGAACAGCCTTTCCTACCTGCGAGTGTTCATCTAGAACGAGATACAAATGTTTCAAGTCCTTTTCTTCAAATTCCGGATTTGCGCAGTAAATAAAGGACTGACTCTGTTGTGTGCTGGGAGTGGCCACTGTAGATATAGACAAGGCGTCAAAAAGCGAAGACTGGTTGGATAAGCCACAAGGGGTTTCTTGAGTCTTTTCTCTGGTTGTCTCTGAGCCTTTCATAGTAGAATGAATAGTCTAGGAAGATTCTAGCCACTATATATTGTATCTAACATACATACAGCAAGATCTACTTCTTTACTCTCAAGTTCTGTAAGTCTATATAATCAAGTTCTTTACAAAAAGCATGTAGCAACTTTTCAATGGAATACTCGAGCAAACTACGCCCCATTTAACATCATTCGAACTTCGACTGCTCTACCACACAGAATCGTAATCAGTATATGCATCCCATTTTCTCTGCAAGTCTGGCGGCATCCCACAATATCCAACCGGCTGTTCAACCCCAGGACCCGGTTCCTCAGGCCGGTACATAATATCCTTCAACTTACCAGTGCCGCGCAGCAATTTGATCATTTTCGGGGTCTTAGTATCCCTGTTATCGGGGTCCCAGAGATTGCTGATGTAGTAGCTGAGGGAGTATACGATGCCTTCCCGGTCCGTATATAGATACCGCTCATTACGTCGCGTATCATGCGCCACATCAAGAGCCTCCAGCATAGCTTGCAGCGCATCTGGTCCTTCATCTATGGCGAAATGCAACACTGTCTTTCTTCGATTGCGCCAAGACAGATCCGTTTTTCTGGCAAGCAGCTGCATTGTCTTTACCCTTCGCTTCTCAAAAGAACCCTCAGCGTTGGCAACCCTACACCACGGCCGTGCCTCAGAGCGACACGCCACTACGAGAGGAATCATCATTCCAAAAGCCTCGTGTTCGAGATCTGCGCTGTGCCATTGTAGAAGCCACCGGACAAATTCTGGTAGCGCGAGCAAAGCAGCTGTGTGTAGTGACCCATTATTTACATCTTTACCGCCACCGAGAGAGATGTAGGCTTTTAGGTTGCCTAGATAAAGGGCCGCATCGCTTAAAGGCAGGTTTTGAGTCATGAATTTGGTGGGATCGGGTGTTTTGGGCTTCTGGCTTAGATATGAGAATGAACGTCCTGGAATAACACACATTCTTATGTCTTTGCCGTGTAATTTGAGGAGAGATTCAAGAACGGGGTTGCGTTTGGGGTCGAGCATACAGGCGAAAGCCGCTGATACCTGGGAACTGGGTGTCGAGTACAACAAATTTGCTTGTCACCGTCAGCCATCACATCGATAAAAGCAGCTCAAGGGGTACTTACCATCATCTCCCTTGGCGACCAGAGCTAGTAGGGTTCTGTTTGATATCTTCAAGTCCGACATGAGTCCCCAAAGCAAAGGTGTAAGCGGCTCACGTTTCCACTGTTTGCATAAAGAAGCCGATTTCATCGTCCCCGCTGACACCCCGTAGTGCAGCAACTTTTCTACCAAAGTCCCTCCGTCAGGGAACTTGGCCATAGCCTTGTACAGGAGATTCGAGTCTTTGAGATGAGCTTTGCGTAATGCAGACATGCAAGACTTCAGCCACGTGAGGACCTCCTTTTCGTTGGCGCAGTGCTCAATTAGAGCTAGAGTTACGGCGTCAACATTCGCATATGGACACATGGCTCTGAGAGCGGCTTCATTTCCCGCTTTGCAAGCTAGGACAAAACACTTGGCGCCGTTTGCACCCGGGCTAGCTCCTCGCTCAAGGAGCAGTTTCATGGTATCCATGTCCGGGGCATTCTTCAACGTGTCGATGAGTGCTAGGGTGAGTTTGTCCTCGGTGATTTTGTGTTTAAGAAGACTAGTATAAACCTTGACTCTGAACGCTGGCTTCAGCGCCGAGGAGGTTCGTACCAAGTCGAACGCTGCAGCAGCGGTATTATCGTCCCTGATAGATTGGATGAGCAGATCGGTTATCTCAGCTGATTTGAGTTTGAAAGCCAATTTTAGAGGGAGGAATTCCTTCAATCTCACATCAGCACCATGTTTGAGCAACAGCTTTACTAGCCCCACGGCAGGAGTCCCCTCGTTAAGTGATATGATGAGTGCTGCCGAGGCAGCAGTCGTTGAAACTCTTCCGGTGTTGAGTAGGGCTTCGTAAATCCACAGACGCCTCTCGACCGCCATGGCTGAGGATACTGCTTGAGTAAAGCACGCATTTACAGCGCTGATTGGATCTACTTCGCGAACTAGTAGTGTGAATAATTCTTTGCTGCTTGTGGTGAGAGTCGCCTCAAGGTGAGCCGCCGTGACTTCTACACCACGTTTAATGAGCATCAACGGAACTACAGTAGAGTCTCCATGTTGTTCTACCATGGTACGCAGTAGGCTGGAATTTTCGTTCTTTTTGAGCCCTGGCTTGGCGTCTAGTAATAGCCCTAGGACAGATTCCTTCTGATCGTGATTTAGCTTGGGCGATCTAAATGCCGCAATGCAAGCTGTGCTGATGGACTCCCCGCTTGGTTGAAGTGAAAGCAGCATCTCCAAAATTGTCGTGGATCTCGAAGAGAATGCAGCAGCAATACCAAGAGATTTAGTGCTAACAAGTGGCTTGTGGGCAAGAAGGATCTTGAAGCCTCTGTCATCTCCTGACTTCGATAGAGCCTCCAGTGTTTCGTCGTATAGTACTTCAGACTGACCAATTTCCGCGTTACCAGCCTTATCGAGGAGGAGTCTCATCATTTCGAGCCTTGTTTCTCGAAGCTTTGCCTTCTTTGTCGCTGTGAAGCCAGTCTTGAGAGAAGTGGTAGTTGTATTAGCGGACAGCAAAGTCTTCAACAAGGTGATGTTGCTCTCCGTCACGGCAAACCGTATCATCATGCCCTGCTGAAGGTTTATATCGAGGCCATGCTTCATGAGACAAGTAATAATAGCAGCCATGTTTGGATGGTCTTCCAGTAAGTTTGGGACCTCTGTAAAGTCTATCCCTGATCCATTTGATGCTGTTGATTGAAGCACTAGCTCCAATGTATGTGTATCGACACTACTCGTCTCAAGCAGTGAGGGAAGAAGTACCTGAACAGCAGCTTTCGTCACCGGACAAGCTTTGCATAGAATCTCGAGCCTGGTGTAGTCATACAATGCAGCTGCGTAAGCATTACCCTGGTTATAGTTCGCATCTGCACCATGCTTAACCAACACACGGATGATATCCAATGCACGAGGGCTCTTGGACCCAGCGGCTACCAGGAGTGTCTTGTCAAGACCTATTCCTCTCGCGCCATTGTTGAGAAGGAAATGTATGATATCATATGTGAGATTGCCACCATTCTCTGCGATGCGCGAAAAAGCCTTAGGCAGGGCTTCTGATATTAGTGCCGCGTGTGGAAAGGATTTACAGACAATCTCTATAACTGGGAGAGATGCTTTGCGAATTGCGAGGTGAAAAATATTTAGTCTGCCCTCTTTTCCAGGCAGTGGTAACTGATATCGGAGTATAACCTTGAGGAGCTCCAGATCGGGGTCGGGAGATTGAATGATAAGACACAGTTGTTCAAGGAGAGCTTCTTTCCATATGCCTTTATCAGCGAGCATTTTGACAGCTATGCGTCGAATTGCTGGATCCGTGATCTTCATTGCGTCTGATAAAGCAGGAGAAAGCTCGTCGTCACTGATATTCCCTTGCAGTAGGATCCTTAGCATCTCGACATCAGCAGAGCTGAGAGCCATTTGGATGGACTTGTACGTGATGGTTGCACCCATTATCTGGAATACATCAACAGCACGATGATGCCTTTTGGAAATGGCTTCGATGAACCTTTGATTCAGTGGTTGTCCTCCAAATCGTAAGTCGTTTGCAGCCAACATACTCAGAAAACGAAGCATGTCGTCCTCTGAAGTGTCACACCGGACAAGTGACAGTAGGTTTGGAACGTCGTCTCTTCCTCTGATGGCGGCAAGCATTATTCCGAGAATGGAAAAGTCCATCATAGACACAGCCTCCTCGATGGATGGACGCACTCCGGCTTTGATCAGGAGGTTGATCATGGAGGTCCTTTTGGCCATGACGCTATAAGACATCTCTTGCCGAAGGGCCGGCACGTCTCTTAGAAGATTTGTTTCATCAAGGAGGCAATAGAGCGTATATCTTGTCTCGTAATCGGGGTTTCCCGAGATGCGCTCGCATGCTTGTACGGCAATATTATCATGCTCGACTCCGTTTCCTGTAGTGCTTAAGAAAGATGCAGCACTGAATTTCTGAACGGAAAACATGGGAGGCATCATGGAGGTTCGAGTAGTCAGGTAGGAAAGAAGAACAGCGACAGCGGCAACATTGTTCGCATCGATGACTTTGAGAAGATATTCCCCGGTTGCGATATCTGGTCGGTGATGAATGCATTGAAGCAGAATTCTTGTCTCGCATATCCCGCGGGGAGCCCCTTTAATGTTTGCTTCCAGGGAGTATTGCCAGTCCTCGACATTCATACCCTTTGGAGCCGAAAGCAAAAGCCCTATAACATCGACGTCATTCTTGGTAACAGATAGTCGCACATAATCTTTGCATATGGGTAAGATGCATGCTCCAAAGCTTAGAAGAAGCTTCATTGAGGGAATGTCGCGTCTGGCGAGCGCAATCACAAAGGCTTGATTCAACAGATTCGGCCCTGCGCCATACCGGCACAGGAGATGGATGTACGGTATGTTTTCCTGGCCTGTGACAATGCTCAACCAATTAGACAATCCATTGTTTGAAGAAGTTGAGCGACGAAAGATGCTGGATTGCCTCTTTTGTAACCTGCTGTCTTTGAAGTGCTCCCACAGCTCATCCACCGAGTCAATGTGCACAGAAGCAAGCACTGCATGCGCTACCTGCACATCGGGCAATGGAACCGCTGAGAGAAGCTCATTCAAAGCCTTTCCAACCTCATGTTTTGTAAAAGTCCATCTTTCTTCATTCAGCTTTAAGTTTCTTCGGCTCGGTACGCGCAAGAGATGTCTCTTTTGTTGATCTGGCGGACGGTAGCCTGCATCGCTTGTACGTGCCCTCACGAGCAATGCGCGTGCAGCACTGCGATGTTCAACGGTTGTTGAGGCTTCATAGTCGATCGGCGATGGAGTTTGGAGCGTCTCGAGCGGGGAGGGAGGGGAGAGGCCGGCATAGCGAGAGAGGATATCGAGATTAGGAGAAAAGGTTGAGCCAACAACAAGGCTCGAGAGACACACCATTTTGACTATCCATCCTCCAGCTATTACATATCTATTAGCACTGGGATGGTGAGTAGGCAAGTGTACTGTCGATACGCACCAAAACGAATGGCATTTCGAAAATGAGAATGAAATGATAGTAGTAAAATTACAATCAGCCCGGCTACCAAAGCCAAGGCCATCTCTGTCACCGAGTCCCAGTCCGGGGTACGAGTCTTTCAGCTCGCGAAACGAGCCAATCGCCCTGAAAGTGAGGCGCCGGGGTGCTTCAAAAATAGGCATCGTTTAAGTATCGAACCCCTCTTCAGCCGCACGCAGACAGCCCGTCTGATTTTCGACTTAGCCGCTGGGCTTTGCAGCCACCAGGTGATAAGTCGCCTTAGCTGCAGCATTGTGTAGGCTACGTGTCAGTCAGTCATAGAGCATCAGTGAAATAAGGCTCTCGTGGGCAATTGTTCTTCCTTTGTAATTGTTCATACAAACCTCGTCCTTCAGGGAATGATTCAAATGCTAAAGACTCGAGTATGCTTAACATATTCTTCCAATTCCATTGTTATTTGTGGGCTAATCTGCTAGATTGAAAATGTCGTTCTGAACGACTGCTTTCATGAAATAAGGCTCCGGCCTCCATGGTCGCTTTGGCCCCCATGTCTGGATGCATGGGGGCTTGCAGATGGCTTGAAAATATAGGCAGTCATCTCTTTTTTTCAGGTTCGTTGGTGCCCCCAACTCTGGATGTACAGCTGTGTCCAGGCCTCGGGCGGGTGGCCACCTCGTCTCATATATGATCATAAACCGATGGCGACTCACTCAAGTTTTGTTACTCCGTTAGACCATTCACCCATACTTTGCCATCCGCTCAGTGAATGCTGCAGCAGTCTGAATCACCATGGACCCTTCACGCGATCCATCTGCCTCGGTCAAGCGATCCGTCAAGTCCAATACTAGAAGCTCCAAAGACAGTATTGCCAGACTTGCAGATGATCTTCTCCGTCAATCTCTTACACGCAAGCCTGACATTGCTGCCCAAGAAGCATCAACGTTGAAGGCCAAGACGCCCCGATCCTCAGCAAGCGTCACTCGCTCAAGCATATCCAAAGCCAGAGGCTCCTCTGCAGCAGATGAATTGCTCCGCGCCTCTTTGGTTCGTGATGCTTCAGGTTCTGGGCCAAGCGTACCACCTTCCTATCGAACCCATAACAATGTTCCAAGCCCATCGTCAGTAAGCAGAGTCAAGGATAGCTCGACTATCTCGGCTGCTTACAGCAAGAGTCGGCTATCAGCACTCAAGTCAGAAGTTGCGCGTGCCAACGCTGCAGCTCCAGCTTACTCCAAATCTGACTTGTTCAAAAGCTCCTGTTCCACTGATATCCTCTTCCTGCTTGACACAACATACTCTATGAATAGCTACATCGAGACAGCAAAGAATCAAATCCGATCCATCGTCAAAGAGATCAAAGAGGTTTTCTTAAACGAGTCAAATGTGCGTGTCGCGGTGGTTGGATACAAAGACCATGGCGATGAGCCCAACATAGAATTCCTCGACTTCACTACATCTGTCACGGAGGTGTACAACTTCTTGGCCAGCCTTCAGGCATCTGGTGGTGGAGACATCCCCGAGGATGTTCTGGGTGGTATACAGAAGGCTATCAATGCCTCATGGATGCAGCAGACCAGATGTCTGATCCACATCGCCGATGCCCCTCCTCATGGACATGCTCTACATGACTACGAGGAGAGTGATGATGACTACTACAGAACAGCCAGTGAACCCCATGGTCTCACACATGGAAATCTTCTCAGTCGCCTTGTCAAACTCAAGGTCAACTATGCTCTTCTCCGAATCAACTCATCTACCGACCGGATGGCCCTTGAATTTGGTAAGTCCTACGGCGGTGGTTTTTCGGGGGCGGACGTAAAGCTCCATGAAAAGAATTCGTACAACATGGCGATTGAGGACTCGCTCATCTTGGCCAAGTCACGGGCTAAGAGAACAGCCACGAGCACTGGCCCTCTTTTCGAAGAACTACAGCTCGGAACTGGATACACAGCCATCAAGCATTTAGTTGTCAGCACGGTCACGTCTTCAGTATCGCGTACAGCAAACCGCTTGACTCTGGCAATGAGGGGCGGGAGCCGCGGTGGCTCGCACATGTTTGGGCGCCCAGAGTTGACCGCTATCTTGGAAGATGGCAGCGTTGCGAGAAGTGTGACTAGCAAAGGTGTTGCTCTTGAGACATCACCACCGCGCTGGAATACTCCTGGCTGGCTAGACAAGAAACTAGCCACGGAGGGCTTCTGTTTAGACTTGAGTGTCCATGGAGCTGATACTCTGGATGCAATGTTGGACAACGACGAGAACATCAAGCTTGGACTTATCAAGCTCGATATCAACGCACGTTCCAAGCCTTTTGCTGAAGGATCTCTGCGCGTCGCAGCGTATGCTCGCCCAGCTGCAACCACAAGCAAATTCGTTCTCAAATCATTCAAACACCCGGAACACAGACTAGCCAATCTAATTGAGGATATGCGAATGCAAGCACTCTGCAAAGCATTTGCGCTAGAGTTCAACGGGCTTGTCAAGTCTTCGAAGCCTATCGATTTTATCACTACGCTTTGTCTTCAGGACATGTCTCGCGGATCAAAATCAGACGACAATTTATCGCTGGAGCCGTTCATTGATGGCGAGTACATCAAGTACAACAGCAACGGGGCTTATGTTCTGGAAGACGACAGTAATCCATTCAACGAGATTGCGCAAGCCTTCTCACATTTCACCTTTGAGCGCTCCTGGGGCCATTTCCTCGTCACGGATCTTCAAGGTGTAGGAAACTCCTTCACTGATCCTGCAATCCAGACCAAGGATCCTGAACGCTTCAAACTCGGCGAAACGAACCTTGGTGAAGAAGGGTTCAAGTTCTTCTTCGCCTTGCACGAATGCAAAAAGACATGTCGTCAGCTGGGGCTTCTGACAAACAAGGAAATGCTTATGTCTGGCAAGTTCACATTCAGATCAAAATGGCCAGCCATGGACCCGACAGTTTGCTGCTCCAACAAACTATGTCGCAAGATTATCCGACTTGCAACAGCTAACAAATCGTCTGATTATCCTGAGCATAACTGGTGCGATGGGTGTTTCCCGCAACTGAAGCTTAGTGAGGTAAAGGTGGCATGTGGAGGATCGAAACATAATTTTCAAGTCTCAAGGTTTTATCATGAGAGTCAAGGCGAGAGGACGCCGACTGTATGTGAAGAGCATAGGGAGAAGGATACCACTGTTACTAGTGTTGTTGGAGGTGGGCTGTGGGAGACTACCAAGTCGACTGAGAAGAAAGAGATTTTAGGGCGATTATGGTAGACTTCTAGGTTATTTATTCAAGGAGAATAACACATGAATTCGATCTAGCACCATCCACATGATGCCACACATAGATACCCACTAGTTAAACATGGCCACGTTTGCATCCGCCTCCACAGCGTATACAACCATTACAACTCACCCCCTTGGCCATCTCAGAACAGCGCGGTGCAGTCTTGGTGGTGAACATCTCTCCAAGGGAACCTCTATAGCAAGAAAGCCGGCGCTCAGAGTTGAACGTCCGGACCATCTCAGGCGCAGCACGTCGGACGAAGTCGGCTTCAACCACGAGGCTTCAGAAGCGCTGTATCCAGTCCCAATGAATCCAAATATTCCTCTCGTTCACCACCGTTCGGAAGGTAGAAAACGCGATAGCCTAGAACACAAAATACGTGACGCTTTCCTATGCCAGTAGCATACTCTCGACTTCCAGAGAGCCGCCAGAAATCAATGACAGCTGGCTCGTTGATCTTCTGTACGTTCTCCTCTCTCAGTATGATGGGTTGCATATTGGGAAACCTGACTTCGAGTTAGGCTGTGTCCGGCTCTTCAACGTAGAAGTTGAGAATTTCTAGATCAGATGCAGCCTGAATGTCCGGAAAAGGAAGAAGATTATGACCTGGAATTGTTTCACGAGTGACGTTGAGAGTCTCTTCATCTTTATTTGTAGACATAGGAGACGGCCAATGTGTACCAGATCTCAAGAATGAGTTCACTATGGAAGAATTGAAGCGCGGGAAGTAATCGTCTGCTGGATCATCAGTCTCCATCGGTTGAGATGAGGACTCCCTTCGAAGAGATGGTTTGCTTGAGACCCTGGGAAGGTGTTGATCTAGAGGAGACACAACCGATTCACGACGGCGAAGACCTGATATCCTGGTTAGTATTGTTAAGGCACTAGACATTGAACAACCGACTTACCTTGTGAAGCTATAGAGAAATTCCATTGCGCAAGAGTCGCTCTGATAACCTCGGATGACATCGTGCCAGTGATTATGCGCATCGAGATTGGGGTTAGGAAAGGTTAGCGAGGCAATAACTCCAATAGACTAGAGTTGCGAGCCAGCGTAGCCCATGGAGCAGAAGAAAGCAGTTGAAGAGTTTAGTTCAAGAAAAGGGAACTTATCAAGTCTTATAAGTCAAAGGAACATGCTCCTCGTGAGTCGTCGTCATTCTTTAATCTTGGCAACATGTACATGCAACAGACTGCTGCTTATGGTCCGAGCTGCTCGTGCAACCATTTAATCTGCATGCTAAGCAATATGAATAGGCGCCCTTTGTTTCTCATTCAATGCAGCATTTACGGTGAGGATAACGCTAAAGGTGGAATGCCAAATGTTTGTTGATGTATTGGCAGGCTTTGACGACGAGGCGCAAAGCCCAATGAGACAGCACATCAATTCGAGAGATTGTTTCGACATCTAAGCCAAGAGACGAAATGCCACTTGAAATCAAGGCACCACTATGTGAGGACCCAGAAAATATCAGGCGCTGATGAGAAAAAGTTCAACAGATTATGACAGTAGAGAAATGGTAGCTAGCTGGGCTGTGGATAAAACAGAGCAGAGTCTATACACTTAGACCACCAATAATGCTAATCCTATGCCATCTCTGTTGTCCTGCTTTAGACACCCTCATGTATTCCAGTCTGGGATTCCTTCTGCCCTTGGACCCCTGCTAGACCGCGTCGGCTATTCATTCTTTTGGGAAAGTTAGAAATCTCCTTTTCACAAGACGCGACTTCATCCTTGGCTGCTTCGTACCGAGCACGAGCATGGCGAAGACGCTCCCGAACATCCTTGAGATTCCTCTTCATCTATCTGGTCTCCCGGCTGCCATGGTGTGGGTGTCTCTTGCGGGGAGACTGTTTTGTTGAGGTAGTTGCCTTAGCGTGGGGAGCTGTGCAGGGACAAGGTTGGTTAGTGTTTGAAATCTGACAGTTCAGATTGGTGACTTACTAGTGTTTCGTGCTGCGTTGTTTGGCTTGAGCATGGAGTTTGGGTGGCTGTACACGCTTGGTTGCTCATTATCAGGGGTATTGGCAGGGTAAAGACGCTTGGGCAGATTATCGTGCCGCTCCGGGCGAGAGACACTTGCCCATGATCTCTGGGCATTCGTGTCCTTTCCTATCGTATGCTCGTAACTGAGTATTTCCTAGAATTCAAAAGCCCAAAGGGGAGTTTTCTCTTGGCGGTTGAGAGCGGAGTACGCGGTAGCAAGGTCGAAGGAAATGCCATTTGTCCAGGCACGACTGTCAACGCGTCACATAGGCGTTGTAACAATGTTCATAAGATTAACTTGGTAACTTGCTTATGAGACCCAATCAGTTCTGTTGTCGTTGTTTGAAGCGTCCCGGAAGCTGTGTCTGTCCGCGGCAAGCTGCATATTCTGGCCCACATCGAACCGGCATGTGAAATATTTGCTTCAAACACTGAGGGATTACTTCGGTTGCTATTCTCATGTTATAATCAACCTCTCAATCGCGAGCATAGGCTAAACTGTTTCTGCCAGTTTCGTGATATAATAATAGTGGATGACACTCGTATCACTATAAGAACAACTACAACTGGATACTATCTCAAGTGGGAAGTACTTCATTTTGGAGTCGGGTAGGACTGATACGTTGGACTTCGATCTCAGGCAATACCATAAGTCTTAACTTGAACATTTTTTGTAATATGTTTTATCATTGTCTTTCATTTTCCTTTAACTTAAAAGTTACTACAGAAGATTAAGTAATCAATGGCGAAACATCCATATCACACGCTACCTCCCCAATTGCCGAGATATTGATTTCTCCAGCGTACATCCAACAATTAGGGATGCCACAGAACCTTCAGCATAAGTACATGCATCATATACCACTGGTTTTGCCATGCTAACGGCGGCGTCTGTCTTCAAGTTTGGCTGCGCCCAGTTAACGCCTTCACTTGAGACCTTGTGTAACTCTAACCCGACTCCTGTATCCCTCGAGAATAAACTCTGAAGTATTTGATGCGCTAGCAATTGCTTTCTGTTATGTTTCCATCTATACTGATGCCAACGAGATAAATGAAGTATATAGCCTTTCAGCTATGCACAGTGGTTGCTTCAGCAGCTGGTAGCATTTGAATCTCCTCATCTGCTGCGTCTGTCCGATGTCTCTCCCGATAAAAGTTCCTAAAAACATCCACGATCGTAAAGGTCAACGTGACAGCACCGACAATCAGAGTCGCCAACTGGTCCCTTTCAATGACCCTGATTGCCAAATCAGGTATCGTAGTACTGCGGTCTCGGTGAATCATCAACATTGAGGGCACAACCAGCATACCGCCGAAAAAGATACAGCCTCCCAGAACTTTTAAAGCTTCAACTGCATCTTTGTGGTTCTGTTCAATCATGGACCATACCAGCATGATGGTGCCAGTAAGGAATGCCAGGCCGATGAACGCGGTGAAGAGGTAGATGATAGTTAGCATCACCGGTAGCATTGCCTCATAGAGGGCGATAAAGAAACTGGTTCCTATGTCACCGAGACTGAAGTGAAATATTGTGAGCATCAGTGTGATGTAGCCATAAGCTATGTTTACCACCCAGCGTGCCGACGGCTTAGGCTTCCAATTCCGTGCATAGTCGGTATCAATCATGAACCCAATGATAAGAACAAGAAGAAATGGTGTTGCGGAATAGCATATAGTAAGCGGCCCGGTAATATCAATGACACGCTGGCCCAGTTTCACCGTGTCAGGCGGAATATGGTTCAGATCGAGCTGGGTGGTATTGAAGGGACCAAACAGGTCAAGATTAACCTCTGGATTTCGCAAACAAAAGATAGCCAGTGCGCGTTTGTCCATGCCTAGCATCCGCATCGACTGCACAACCAAGTCCGTGGCGGCAAATACAGGGTACGCCAGTGCTCCCAGAAGATCGCTTGAAAGGCCTGGCTTCTTGGGTTCATCCTCGTCCGCTAGGCAAAAGGCCCAGCTGGCGAGAACAGACACGAGAAGCATGTACCAACAATAGATGGTACCAGGGCCGTATAGGCCTGTCGCGTTGTTATAAAACTCGGGGTTATAGGGGAAAAGCCGCCCCGTATCTTGACGGATGAGGCCATCTGTAATTTGTAGTTCTGGGTGGGAATAGTTGCATAAAGAACTCATGATGCGATGGCGGAAAAGAAAGGTATCAGATTGGGTGAATGTGAAAGACGTAAATGATTTTGTGTATGGGGGTTTTCAAGGCGCTGAATGCCTCGTTGGGCTGAGCTGGGGGGTTTGAAAATGCCTTGCGACTTGCTAGCGCCGTGGCTGTTCAGGGCTCGTGCAGTTCAGCGAGACTTTGAGCCAAAGACCGCTTCAAGGTTAAAATGTAAATATTTTAATTACTATTACCATTACTGTATGTTAACCATTTCAAAACTCCCCTCATTAACCAACTCCAAAAGCGGTTGCCTTGGCGTATTAGTTTAATCAACTCAGCTTCCGACCCTCGCGGAGCTCTGTCTTACAGCCATGGATGCTGCTCAACTGCCGCTGAGGTCTCGCTTCCATAAACCCTGTCATGCCTAGGCTTCTCACTGAAGCCCTCACTATGTTTGATGCTTCCCGCATTGAACTCAACATCACTCCTGTGTCCCTCGAGAACAAACTCTGTAGCATTCCTCTTTCGACCAACAATTATACCATTAATTTTCGAGAGGAGCGGTTTGAATGTTGGGATACACGCGCAGACCAGTGCTGAAGTAACCTCTGCCAAAGCCCAAAGCTGTGGCCTGACGATGTCCCATGTAGTAAGCGACCACCTTTCCACCCATTTTATCCTCACAATAGCAAGCGCGATTGAACTTCACCAAAGGTCAGCAAACGAGATATGTTATTCGAGGTATACTGACAAGCATCCGAGTCCAAAGACAGTTGAGAGAGCGATTTTCTGAGATCGACGGAGGTTGAGCTTCCAAATAACGGGTAGTGGCAAGATAGCTACCACGAGATCGGCCAAGATGTTGATTCCAGCACAAACATAAGCAAGCTCTAGCCGATTCGTAACGCACTTCATCCTAAGATCACGATTCCAGACGGCTTCGAGGGGGGCGCATTGAAGAAAGAATATCAGAATTTGACAGATATTCCAGAGTACGACCACCATTATAGCCCCGAGGTATGCAGATCGCCAGTAGGACAGCGTTACGATCTTGTAGTAGAGGAGAAGAAATGTCATTTTTGCCCAGAATAGTCCTTCTTTGTAGAAGAAGGCGGCGATATACGTGCACTTGTGCTGTTAGCTGGACCTCCGAAAGATAGAGACGTAATCGAACCTTGTAAAATGGCGTGATCTTGTCCTCTGGCAGCGTGCCAGTAGGGTCGTTCAAGCCGAGTGGTACAACTGTAAATCTTGAGCTCAAGCTTTCCAAATATTGGTAATGACTTACGTGTAAGTATACACGATCCCATTCCTATTATACACAACTGAAATTACAAATGTTAGGATGGCTCCATATGGAAGCATCTGTTGGCTTACCAATGCCATCACAGCAGCAGCATCATCCCAATACGAAAGGCCAATGATACAACGACACCAGAATCTAAGGGCAACGAACAGAATTGATACGCAAAAGGCGAAACAGACCACCAATATTACCATGACAAGATGGGTATGAGACGACTTGGCAGCTTCTTGTTCGGTGATAGCCATACTGTATGAGGGAGCTGGAAGAACCGGTGATTAATCATTCTGAGAACGTTGCCGTGATGCCTGGAGAGGTTATTAATATTTGACTTGTAATTGAGGGCTTTTCTACTCCAAGAAAGCCACTCCCTCTTTTGGCGTCTTGCTTTCCAAGGGACCTGAATCGGACAGTGACAGCTGGAATGTAAGCCACTTACACGATGGCTAATTCCCGGTCTTGATCAAGATCTACCGAAGATCCAGGAACAAAGCCTCCTCGAATCGGATAATATAGCTAAATGGGGTATCAGGTCGTTGATCTTGTCGACAGCCAAGACTTCGTACGTCGACGCTGTCGAAATACGGCTTGGGCAGAGCGAACCAGCGTGTTGGATTCGCCGCGTGGCATTAACCGCAACGTTAAATGTAAATCCATTCCATATCAACCCATAACCACCAACGTTGATATTTCATTCATGCTGTCAAACGTCAGGTTGGCGAGGAAAAGTGACAGATGAGGCTCAAGATCTTCAACCCTTATGTCCGAGCACAAACGTTTGCAGTAGGATCCATGCATCCTACGATTACCAATGCATCTAGAACAAACGATCTTCTATCTGTAAAAGCTATGCAGGGTCTTGGCATCCGGTATTCTAGCTGAATGCGTTCAAGGACTGACATCCAATGTAAGAGATCTGCCCTGGTCGTGCGACGTTGCGAATTCACAATTCGTCACTCTACACCCACTGATAAAACACAGCCACTGATACTAAATTCCAGACCGAAGCGGTGGAATAATTGCCCGGCCAGTTAGACTTTTGTTTCAGCTCCTCCCAAAATGGTGTCGGTGGCTTGAAATCAAGTGTCGTCTTATTGGCTACGCTTTCACAATGCGAAATACGAGCACTGGGCAGTGTGACACTCCAGGCATCCGCAATTACAGGGGTCATCATTGGATGAGAACTGACTTGCCATTTTGAAGTACAATGTATATATCATGGACTTTCGCAACGGTCTATATCATACTTATAAACATCAGTCTTGAGATAACTATCCATCAGCATGGCAACTACCACAAAGCAAAAATTCCATACCTTGTTCAAGGATGATCCGTCAGATGACCACAATAAAATCGAACTCTTCTCCCCGCTTGAGTCTCAGCAACAGACCGAGATCACAGCATTCAACACTATCTCTCAATCCAACGTCGTTCCTCTAAGAAAGCTGAAACAATGGCCTCGAGCTGTCATATGCCCTGCCTGTCGAGAACTCTCTCTGACCCGAGTTGAACGCAAGATTTGTGGTGGTACGCAGTGAGTACAAACCCTGAAACAGGATATGTTGATGGAAGCTGACTCATAAGTGCCATGGCTGCATTGATGTTTGCGTGCACGATCGTTGGAGGCCCTCTTGCTTACATTGGGAATCAGTGGAAGAATACTGAGCACTACTGTTGCAGATGTAACCGGAGACTGGTGACTTGGCACTTCAGCTCTGGGACCGAGATTCACGTTTGGTAATTGATGTCGCTATATCGAAAATAGATGATTTATTGAGACCATAGACAGTTGTGTTTCAGCCTTGCCAATAGCTCTATAGTTGATACCATTGCTCTTTTATCCGGAGCTCAAATCCCATAGCCTCTTGAACTCGCTCTCCTTCTTCAGTAGCTCCCTTGGGTTATCCCACTCGATAACCCTTCCTCCTCCCATCACAGCAACTCGATCAAAGTCAACAACAGCACCCAGTCGATGTGCAATAGCGATAACCGTGCATCCCACGAACTCCTCTTGGACCACCTGTCGGATCAATTGCTCCGACTTGGCATCGACGTTGCTACTCGCCTCGTCAAGAAAAATAATCTTCTTGTTAGCGAGTATCGCTCTGGCAAGGCAAAGAAGCTGGCGTTGACCTTGTGATAGTCGCTCGACGTCGAGAATGCTGTCCAAGCCTCCGAGCTTCTCTACGGCGTCTTTCATCCTTAGGCGCTTGAGAACGGCGAGAATCCTCTCTTCAGGCTGCTCACCACGAGGAACCAGATTGTCGCGAACAGTAGTCTTCTTCATGAAGAACGGATGCTGAGGAACGACTGCCACAGAGGCCCGTACAGTTTGTCGCGGAAGCGTAGTGATGTCAATGCCGTCGAACTTGATGCTAGACTTCGAGTCAACCTCCAACATCCGGAGAAGACAGGCCATCAAGGAGCTTTTGCCACTCCCACTCCGGCCAACGACGCCGACCTTGAATCCTGCACTGATTTCCAGACTGACTTCGTGCAGTACTGGCTCACCCGAAGTGGTGTATGCAGCCGTCAAGTTTTCGATCTGCACGTGGCCATGAGAAGGCCAGCTCTCGGGCGGAGTAACCACCTCACCTAGAAGATTCTCGCTGTCAGTTGTGGAGCAGAACTCCTTAGTACGGCTAACAGCACCCAGTGAGGTCTCTAATTGCGTATAGTTCTTGATGAGTTGTGTGAGATATTGCGAAAAGGATGTCACATTGAGGAGGGCCATTGCCACAAACTTCGGCTCGAAGTTGTCTCGAAGCTTGACGATGAGAACCATCAAGATTGTAGCCAGCGCTGCAACTGCAAGATCAAGGATAACAGCTAGCCAGCGCTGAATACTGAAGAGGAGATAATATGGACGCTGAGATGCGTCGAGGAACTGAAAGTGTTGTTCCTTGAACTGCTTGACCCAGCCGAAGGATCTAACGCTGGACAATCCTTGAAGGGTGTCAAGGAATTGTGTGAACAGGGGTGAGTTTGCTTGTAGCTCAAGGATTCGGATCTGGCGAGAAGTCCGAAGGTAAAATCTCTGAAGCACTAGCGGAACTGTCAGTGAAAGTTAAAAAGGGTGTCAAGAGCGAATCTTACGCCAGCAGAAGAAAGCCAGAGGGGGCAGCGTCGCCACAAAGTATCCAGAGAACACACACATCAGTATAACAGCCATGATGGTGACGCTGGTATCAATGGCCAGGTCAATCAATGCAAACGGAAGCTCTGTGTCTATGACAGACATATCGCGGCTGAAACGGTTTGTTGTAACGCCAACATCCATCCTTGAGAAGAATGACAACGGAGCATTCATCACTGTTCGAAGTAGTCGGGCATGCAGGACTTCGCTGCTCAAGGGCACCATGATAACAAGGTAATGCACAGCCGCACCCATAATGCCAATTATCGCAAGTCCAGCTAGCATCGAGTAGAGTCCAAGGTAGAAGTTGTTGACGCTTTGTTGAGTGATAACAGAATGACCAGTCCAGAAACTTAGCAATAGCTCAGTCATCTTGTGGGCGGCGCCGAATAAGACTGTGAGCGCCACGAGCAACAGGACATGCCACTTGGGTACCGTATTGAAATAGTAACCATAGGTAGCAAGTTCTCCCAGTGCTCGGTTAGCAGATTCAGTCTCTTCTTCTGGTCCTTGAGGTGCCGAAGTTGATTCTTTATTGGCTGTCGAGGACTCGCCGTCCTCCTTGGCAGCCCCGTTCTGCCGAAGATGCAAACCACTGAAGTAATCAGTGTCGTTCTTGAGTTGCTCAAATGTCCCTTGATGCTGGACTGTGCCATGTTCGCTCAGAGCAACAACGTGGTCTGCGTATGCAAGCCGATGAACTATGGGATATCAGTACTCTCCACTCCGACCCATGACAGCTAAACTCACTGGCGTTGGTTACACAGACAACAGTCGTGCCAAGCTCTTTTAGCAACCCTGTTTCTGAGAAGAGCATCCGGTAAATATGCTCCTCTGTCGAAGCATCTTGTCCCGAAAAGACATCGTCGAGAATAAGCACTCCCGCCTTTGAGTGAATGGCCCTTGCAAGTGCAAGTCTCTGGTTCTGGCCACCGCTGAGAGAAACACCGCCGCTGCCCGCTTTCGTGGCGTCCTTGTCAGGCATCTCAGCAATGTCCTGCTCAAGTCCACATGCATGAACAACTCTATCATACCAATCTTTGTGATACGTGGATATACCAAGGATGTTCTGTCGAATCGTCAAGTTCTGAATCCATGGCTTCTGGTCAACAAATGCGATGCGTCGAGCGTCAGTGTAGACAAATCCCTTATACGGTTGTAACTCGCCCAGCAAGGCCTTCATGAGAGTGCTTTTACCAGATCCTACACTCCCAATCACAAAGGTGAAGTGGGATTTACGGATGGGAAAGGATATGTTGCTGAGAACTGGTGCTTCAGTCTTTGACCATCCGAAGCTGGCGTCTGAGACGATCATGAGAGGCTGGCCAATTACCACTGATGGTTCGTTGGAGCGATCGAGTAGCTCAATCGAGGCTCTGTCCTGAGAAAAAGCACGCGGCCCGAAATTCCGGATTTCTTGTTGGGCTCTGCTATCGCGGACACTGAGAGGTAAGCGGTGATCCTTGCAGCTATCAGATAGCAGAAAGCCCTGCATCCGATCAAAGCATGCCAGCGATGCCTTCATTCCAGGAATGGTTCGTATGAGTGTGGACATAGGGTTCGACAAAAGATAGATAAGCGAAAGCGAAGTATATGCCGAAGCCGTACTCAAGGGGTTGCCTGTCTCTTGCGATATCACAACATAAGTTGCGAACGTAGCGAGTGGGGCTATGGCTTCCATGCTATTTTCTAGACGTTGAAGTTAGCGGTTTGGCGTATCTAAAGTCATTCGTAGACCTACGGAAAAGGACTCGCCAGCACATCAGTTTACGGAACTTCTTGGACAGGTCCAATTCTCTGACACGTAAACTTTGGACCAGGTTATTGAGAACATCCGTGAGCCCGAGCATTTTCACCTCCTGTAATCTTGATCAGTGACTCAACCCGAGCGTCTTTGAAATGGGCACTTACTTTCATTGAGCCTAGCATCGAGGCAGTAACATCAATGCGCGTCTGAATACCACGAACCCACCGCTTCTGTGCGTTTGCGATATACTTAGCTATCATCAAGATGCCAGTGGTCGAGACTAATCCCGTGTTAAAAGTGAACTTGTTAGCACCAGGGAACGCAAACCTATTGCCACAACCATAGGTGCCAGAAATGCCATGCCCAGCTGTCTGTATAGAAGATATAAAGCCACTCCGCACTCAATAGGTGAGGCCCACATCTCATGTATGCTTGCGAAGTTCATGCAGATGTTTTCGGTGTCGGCAGACATCAGTGTTACAGCAACTGCAATACGTTAGGTTTTCCCATTGCCTAAGAGTCCCATTTTCTTACTTGATTCGTCAAAAGCCGTAATGCTGAGATCGAGGGTCTTGTCATAAATCAGGCTGATCAGGCTACCCCTGACTGCTGTGACAAATCTAGATAATTAGCCTCGGCTTCTCAACCGGCGGATCTTTGATCTCACTGATAAGTCATATGCCAATAGAATGCGTTAGCGATCTTGAGAATGTTAGCCTGGATACCACAAGAAACACGGGCGAGATACAAACCGCCAGTCCGATGAAGACACAACACCAGGCACCCGTGAGACCCCATCCAATGGCTTTATCTTCATCCAAGTTACTCGCAAAGCCAATGGTTCTCTGAATCAGAAAAGGCTGTGCGTATTTAAAGGCCATCAAGCAAATACGGGATAACATTCCGAGAAGAAAGACTGTCCTAGAAGACCAGATGGTGGACCAAAAGAGAGCGTTACTCTTAATTTGATTCGCTAGACTGTCTGTCAGCTTCGCATATTCTGCAGGAATGTGTTGTGAACTCACCCGCACGCCATGACTTCTCCACCTGCGCGAACAATCTCTTTCCCAACAGACTGTTTTCAATGGCATACCTGTTATCGCATTAATTGGGTCAGGATGTAGACAGTCAAAACAACATACAGATCATGCTCAGTCAAAAAGTTGGAGAATCCTAATTTCATCAGAGGGTTGATCCACCAAAAGACACTGCGGCCCAGTATACCGCTCGTCGTCTCGGGTGATAGATCGCGGTACTGACTCTAATATGGCCTCTTTTCCCTCCTTAAGAACACGAATGAGAGCTAGCACAGAAGCTGCCGTGACCGCCTCGCAACTGCTTCGCACCATCGAGAAACCATAGCGTTCTGGGTATAGCGCATCGTTTTGAGATGTGAAAAGAGATAGACGTTGATGATTGTCGAAGGTCTCACAGAGCGTGTATGCTCGACATAAGACAGTAAGCCCAGCAACAG
>NC_030989.1:3542878-3601717 GCF_000149955.1 Fusarium oxysporum f. sp. lycopersici 4287
AGATGGTGATCAACCCCTGGTGTATCGTCAGCGTTATCCTGACTACGGCCTCAGGAGACAAACCAGTTTGATGAGAAGACGTGATTATACAACAATCTTTCTCGGCTCCCTTTTCAGCCATAACAGTCTCTGTGGTGCAAGAACAAAGAATAAAACAGATGGGACAATCGATAGCATAACAGCTCAAACAAGACAGTTAATATCAAAATCTTTCCTGAGACCGAAGGGCCAAAATCGGTTTCGGGCAGAACGTTTAGTGAAGAATTAGCATCCATGGCGCTTGTGGCTGAGTCGTCTCTTCAATTTCACAACGGGGCCAGGGACATTCATATCATGATCAGACACATAAGGCAAGTTGGTTATCTCATGTTAAGATCCAATGATGAAATTGCCTAAATCAGTTGGTGCTTACGTGGGTGACTACGTTTTCATCTATGATTCAACTGCGGGGAAAAGAGTTGATTGGTTGGTGAAACTAACGACAGGATAAGCTTACGCCGTCTTACAGGGAGGAATAGGGAATGATAGACTGCATCTTGTTTGAATTGCAGATCAGATAGATATTCAATATATCCAATATTTAAATCAAAGAAAATTCGGTGTGTTTTCTTAATGATAGATGGACGTTGGCTATTACATTACTATGACCTACAAACTCCTGTTCTCCTGTCAATAACACTCAAGCTCTATCATCAACCTAGGCAAAACCAGCAATGCACTTCATCACTGGCGCTACACACAGTCTCGATTATGGCAAATTACTATCTCTCCTGATAGATACCGATCGAATCTTTTGTAAAATAAACGTAAATATGCATATTCAGTTTGACGGTTTTGGTTTGGTGGGATAAGAAGCTGACCGCGTCGAGCCTACAAAAGTTCCTCACCGCGTATCTGGTTTCGTCACCACCTTACGAAATCTGCACCGAATCACGACAACTCCAATGGATCAAAACGGTTTAGCTCAACAATAACCAACGTCAATTTCGTCAAATTCGTAATCTTACAAATTGGTATATCCTTCAACCTCGCTTTTGTCTCTAAAAACACATCTGAGCTCCAAAATCGCTATTTTTCTTCAACACGTAAACCATTTTATTCCTTGACAAGGACAGCTCTGTATCGAACCTTGCCCTCCTTCAAATCGTGCAGAGCCTTCTCAATGCCCTCCTCGTTAAGGGGGTATGTCATGATAGTGGGCTTAATGTTCTTCCTGGCAGCGAAGTCAAGAAGCTTGCGAAGGCTGTCGCGAGAGCCGACCAGAGAGCCCTGAACGCGAATACCCTTGAGGGAGAGCGAGGTAAGGGGAACGGGAGTGGACTCCAGAGCGGCAGTAAGAGGGTAGATTACACCGTCGGTATCAACAAGAGGAACGAGGCTGCGTTTGTTAGTTATGACAAACCAAGTGTTGGTGCGGTGAACATACCTGCTGTAGTCAACATTTGCGCTACCGCACAAAAGCAAGTGCTTGACGGGCTTGAAGTTCTCAGGAGCCTCGTCTCCAGACTTGAAGACAATAAATTCAGAGGCACCGTAGTCCAGGGCCTCCTGCCTCTTGGACTCGGATGAAGAGAAGACAACGACGTGAGCTCCCTTGGCAGCAGCGAGCTTGATGGCAAGATGGCCCAGGCCACCAATGCCCATAACACCGACTCTATCTTGGGAGCGGAGACCGTACTTGGTCAGGACTGTGTAGACAGTGGCTCCCGCGCAGAGGAGAGGGGCCGCATCAGCAGAGTCGTATCCATCAGGAATGGGTGCAACAGTCTTAGAGTCCCAGATAGCACCGTAGGAGAAAGAACCGTTGTCGGTATCAGAGAAACCATAAATTTGACGCTCACGGCAGTACTGGTCGAGGTCTATTGCAGAGTCAGTACCATGGGTAATTCAAAGTATATTGGGTCCTTACCTGTACAGCAGTTGTCGCAAGAGCCGCAGATCTGATGTGTGTATCCGAATCCAACTCTGTCACCAACCTTGACGTTCTTGACTGACGATCCAACCTCACGAATAATTCCAACACCCTCATGACCCAGGACAATTCCACTGGGCTGGTAGAGCTTATCCGTTCCACAAACACCAGAGTGTGTTGTCTCAATGAAGACCTCGTGGTTCTGGAGCTCACGCTCGACGGTGTCAGAGACAATCTTTCCCTCGGGGGTTCCTCGGAAGACCTTGTAAGAGACCATTGTTGCGATTTTATGTAGGTTATGTAGGAATATAGAGATAGAGTTTTGTGTAAAGATGGGGTATATGGTTCGATTTGAAGGGGGGATTCTGGGCTTGACTTTATATAGAAAACGGTTGGCGATAGCGACGGTTACATAGGGCTATCGGACCGGCCGGGGCACTCTTCCTTATCGAGTTGGCCGACCACGCGAAGCACGGATTGTGGGTTTGACTTTGGAATGAGCCTGAAGAAAGAGACCGAAGTGGGGATGTGAAAGCTTCTTTTTGCCTTGATATCGGGGTTAGCGAAGAGTCCGTCATTATGGACATTTTCGCAATCCAAGTTTTGCATATTTTGGGATGTTTATTTCCGGTGAGACTAATCTAGCATCTTCTCCAACTTCTGATGCTTCTCTTCTTTCGGACATTTACTACGTTGGCAATGATGATTCTTCACCGACAAGTCGCTTAACATCTCCCCTTGCTATTAATACCTACTTCGGAAACATCGTTATCTTTATCCGCCCTGACCGTTTGTTTCAGGTCCTCGGATCATTCACGTAACTTGTCCCCAGCTTTGTAATCTCAAAATAAAATTCAACCGTTGAAAATGGATTCTCGGACCGCTCTCGGTGGGTACGGACCCGGTGAAGAGTGGAGCACGGCGGAGCCGCTTGCCTCGGCACGGAAGTATTTTCCACGTGTACTAACAAGATCCATGACGATTTTGTTTCTAGAATTCCTGATAGAAGGTTTCGCCATAGAAATCTTTGTCTCCGATCGGCGGACATGATGTCATGCAGTGAGACTTTCAGGGTCTTGAATCCTTTGCCATTCTCGTCAATCTGAGTTGGGATGGATTTGTTTTATGGTCTTGAGAGTCGCATTGAATCATCTCGATTTCAATTTGACTACGCATGAAGCCTGGATCAGTAGTGGGAGTTAGTGCCGGATATGCACCACTAGCAGTTAGTCTCCGAAGCTTTGTTAAGGACTGACGATAAGTTACGATAGACATAGATATCATGCCATAACTTGAACCATTCTGGCGTCAGGGGTAACTTGAACGATACAGGCCAATTTCATCCGACATCCGGGGACAAGATGCCACATATAACTTTTAAAGACTTCATTTCCATTCGATGTGTTGAGTTCGTGTTCCAATACCAAAAATACCATGAGACTTATATAGTTTTTCAATGTTCCTGTTACCTTGATGCACAGCAGCTTATGAACATACATACCTGGCGTCCCCGTCCTCGTCACTATTCAAAATTGTTGCGTTCTCAGGTGATGGTGCTGAATTATCCAAGTACCTCCTCATACAGCGAGGTAAGGTGCACGATGCAAGCATCAGCTGTCTGGTTTATCAATTAAAAATATCACTCTCCAAACCTTAGATAGCAAGGAGTTAGCAACTCTATCAAGTAACGTCCTCCCAGTTGCCTGCCCGAAAGTGGGAAAGCACATATCTATGAGGTAGTCGGACGGTACCTTCCGTCTATCTCTCCAGGGATAGAAGAAAGCGTAGACTCCCAATGTTGACTATAACTGGCTTCTTTCAACTCATCAAGTTTCTTCCAAATCCAAACAAGATGGGCTCCTTGCTGCCTTGGTTGAGTCGATCTATCCGCGACGTGTCACCTATTCCTCATGGACTTACATTCAATAAGAAGTTCAATCGGGATCTGGAGGAGCGCATGTTCATCGCTGAGTTACGGGATACTTTCTGGAAGCACGTGTTCTTTCTGGAATTTCGAGTCTAGGACTCGGTCTGCCGATGGCCAGGATGTTCTCTTATCCCTAATGACGATAAGTTCAGTCAATATTGCATCGCTATTCGCCCCGGGGATGTTTTCATCTGATGAAGAGGGTGGTAAGTACCCAACACCAAAGCTTGTATAGTGTATAATCCACAGTGAAATCTTCCGGGAATGGCCTTTTGCCAGATGGTTAGCCACGTTCCGGCTCAGTCGAAGAGTCCCTATCCAGCAGGAGATAGGATCTTGTTACTCCTGGAGCACCCTTATAAACTTCTTCCACGGCTTTGAAAGTCCGTTGCATCCGTCTAATCAACTTAAACGGTGGCAGAGTAAGCTAGAGAGCCTTCACTTTCCCATTCGCAGTCTTGTCATTAATATGCTCTTTTTTGTGGCGCTTCACATGTTCCTGGGTTGCCTAACTGTGAGCAATTCACTCAAGGACCTATGGCAACAACGAAACAGCACTGTAACTGTTGCAACATGACGCATAACTGTAAAGTTCCGATTTTGGCGGAATGTAACCCGGCGCGATATTACGGAGTCACCGCTCAGCGAGATTAAGACGGATTGCGAAGAAAGTCATGACGGACAGTCTGCTTGTACGATAACCAGCTCACTCTAGCGATTCTTTTATTTATCCAATCTCCCGTGACCTTGGCAGCTTCGCTTCGTAGTGATCTGTCCTTGGAAGTGATATTGCGCCGTTTAGAGTAGTCGGTCAAGAGTTCGAGGCTTCCACGCACGCCACGTACCGATTCCAAGGTAGGAGTGATTATATTGCTCAAGTGACCAGTTTCCGGGTCTTACGAAGCTCCATGTATGGTAATGTATCTCGTTCAAGCGGGGAAGTTGAACACCCTTTGACCTTGGACTGCTTTCTTGTTTGTCTTGCAATGATCACACCATCCTCGTGCATGGTTGTGTTTGTGCTTGGCACATGACATCAAAGGCAAGGCTTGGAACCGAGATCTGACAGCAAGCATTGAGGGCAGATCAAGAGGTTTTAATCACTCCCAGTACCTATTAGGAATCTGATGGTTATCAGGCTGCACTCAGTATATTCTCAAGTTCTTCATTATTTGCGACAGTCACGAGCAAAAGGCATGCATGTAAAAGTGATGAGTCATTGTCATTCATAAGCCATGGACAACTTCACCATTGGCATCTTCCCATATGTAAACACTAGAACTAGATCAACATCAAAAACTAAATCGGGTATAGACACATCGCCTCACAACCTCTATGGCGATTTGATTCCATCATGACAAATCTTTTAACGAATTAAAACTCCATGAAACACCATGATACCCATATAGACAACGATTAATATGTAATAATAGCCAACTTAGTGCTGCTTCAACTCGGCGGCGGAAACGGCAGCGTCGACGGCCTCCTGCAAATCAAGATGGAAGAAAGGTCGGTTGAGGCCCTGCACGGCAATGAGACGAGCGCTAGTTGGGTCTCTTGAGACACCCTTCTCGGAGCCAATGCTGTTGATAGAATCGTCGACGGCCTCGATGTCCTGCTTGACAGGGGCGCTCTTGGCCTTCTCATCGAGAGCAGCAGCAGTAGCAGCACTGTCGTCACCACCGAGGTCGGCAATGGAGAAGATGGCCTTCCACTGTCCGGTACCATCATGGTTTGTGCGGGGAGTGCGGAAACCGAAGCCAGCAGCAGCCAGAGCACGCTTGGTCCATCGATTCTCGATGTTGGCGAAGTGCCAGTCGACGACCTCAGGAGCAGCGAACTTGTCAAGTTGGTTGCGAACATCAATCAGAGCCTGAATGGAAGTAACGTCGACGTTGTTGACACTGGAGAAATCGAGGACGACAGCCTTCAGAATGGGTCGCTCATCGTTCTCAACAGCCTTGATGTGGCGGGGCTCTCGGTCGTTCCAGGGACGGTCACCAAGCTTACCCAGAAGAGCAGGGTTAGTTCGTCTGCACTCCTTGAAGATGGTCTTCGGTGAAGGTGGTTAAGGTAGTGAGATGCGTTGGGGTAGTTAAAGCCCTCGGCAAATCGGTAGATGAAGACTCCAGGTTAAGGAGTACGGACGACGACCTTGGGGTTGGCACCGTTGCCGTGATCAAGAGGAAGGAAGCCAGCTCGGAGAGAACCCTCACCCTCGTCAACGGATCCAGGGCTGGAGGTACCGTCACTGACGTTGGCCTTCATGGTTCGGACACGGACAACACCGAGGAAGCGACCACGGGTCTTGAAGAGACGGAAGACGACGACAGCAGCGGACATGGCGATGGTGGTGTAGATACCGTTCTCAATGGAGCTGAAGATGGTGACGAGTACACCAGCGAAAAAGATGATGACCTCAATGGGGGAGACGCGCCAGAACTGGTAGACAACCTTGGGAGGAGTGATGACATCTCCGACAGCGTGGATGATGACACCGGCAAGACCTGCGTTAGGGATGTAGAAGAAGACAGCAGTAAGGGCGTAGAGAGCAAGCAAGACGACAATAGCAGTAATGACACCAGCGAAGGGAGTTCGGACACCAGCCTTGGACTTGATGGCAGTTCGGGAGAAAGATCCAGTAGCCGGGTAAGCTCCAAGGAAGGGACCGAGAAGGTTGCTGACACCAATGGCGACGAGTTCCTGAGAGGGGTCGATAACGTAGTTGTTGACACGGCCGAAAGATTTGGAGATGGAGATGTGCTCAATCAAGACAACGATGACGGCGGCGGGAAGCTCAGAGACGAAAGACTTGATGATGGGGGTGTTGATCTCGGGGACAGCAGCGTGAGTGAAACCTGAACGAGTTAGTCAATTACTGGATCAATTGTCAATTGTGAGACGTGGTAACTTACCACTGGGGACGTCGCCGACAATGCTGATGCGGGGCTTGGAGCGGTGGTTGATGTTCATACCCGCGCTGATACCAACGTACAGCAGGATGACAAAGGCGGTTCGCAAGGTCGAAATGAAGAAGTACAGCTTAGCGCGCTGGGGCTGCTTCTTGGCCATGGTGCTGCAGAAAATACGGATCAGGTAGAGCATGGTCAGGGCTGACAGACCAATAGCAGCATCGAGCTTGCTGCCACCCAAGTTCTTGAGGGTGTCAATGATCACACGGTAGGTTGCCTGACGGGTGTTGACACCCTTGATGCCCATAAGCTTGGGGACTTGACCAGCGATAATGTTGACACCGGAGCCAGTCATGAAAGCACAGATGGAAGGCAGAGGGATAAACTCAACGAGCCATCCGAGACGAGCGAGACCGAGGAAAGTGACGATTGAGCCGACGATGACCGCGAGGGCGGAGGCGACAACGTGACCAGGAACATCGGGCAAGGAATCGGCAGCCTTGAGAACGATATTACCTGTGACCTGGGACATGACAGCGACGGGCTGAAGAGTCAGTTAAAGTTGGTCAATAGATATGTATAGTACTTACACCAATGGTGATGTCCTTGGATGTGGCAAAGAACCAGTAGATCAAGACACCCATGAAGGATGAGTACAATCCATACTCGACGGGAAGCTGTGCCAGCTGGGCATAGGCCATAGACTGGGGAACAACGACAGCACCAACAGTGATACCTGCGGGGAGTTGATGTCAGCGAACAGAGTCTCCCCGAGAATGTAACAGCACCGGGGAGTTGACTTACCAGCAACCAAGTCACCAATGAACCAGATCAAATTGTACTTTCCAACCCATGACAAGAACGGGAAGAGGTTGTAAAAGTACTCTCCAACAGCACGGGCGCTAGGTGTGATTTCTCGAAGAAATTCACCAACTGTAGGCTCCTCCTCGATGTAAAGGTCGGCATTGGAGATTGAAGGCGCTTTCTCTTCGGGTTCGGTGTGATCGGCGCCGATGAACTTTTCCAAGGCCGTCTTGGCAGAATTCTTGCCTGGTTGAGACATGTTGGAACAACAACAGCAAAGTCAAATGGGAAAAAAGGACAACGCTCAAAAAAAAGACGATGGGAAAAGGGAGATGAAATAAGATTCTTGAGTAGGTATGCGAGAACGGGGAGATCAAAAAGGTTGATCAGCAATGGCACAACGTGGGTATTTGAGTCGTCAAGACGTGCCGTGGGTCCCTGAGTCGGATTGTCGCTCGGTCGGTCGGGGGTGTGATGCAGCGCTAGCAAGACTTTCTCCTAGTTAGGACAAGTAGTCGAGGTAGCTATGACGACTGAAGGTCTTGGGTCTTCAGGATCAGAGGGTCTTCAGGATGAAAGGGTGAGCCAGATCGAGTCGATCTGTAGGATATATATGGGGTTAAGACCCGTTGAGGGAATTGAGAAGTGGGAGCGAGGTTGAGAGAGAGATAATCGAGAAGAAAGAGGCGAGGAAGGGCCACATATAAATTTAGACTGGACTGGCTGACCACCAGCGGCGATCCGAGCCCAAGGGCGTGTGTATTGTTTGCGAAGTCAATTGCTAAGCTGTCGCTATCGTTCCGTGGACCTGGTCTGGTCTGGCCTGGCCCACGCGGTAGTGTCATTTCCTCTCAATTCAGCCCTTTTTCAGGCTTCATGCAATCGTGACCACGGCCCAAGTCCAATGCCACGACGTTTCTTTTTTGCGAGCGGGGAGATGAGAGTCTCACTGTGTGATTGAACAGGGATCGACGAACGCCAAAAGCTCTGGGCGCTACTGTTAATGCCTGTATCCTTTGTAGCCTGTACATGTGAGCTGGGATCACATTTGAGGTCTCCTCGGACCCTCGTGCGGTGTGTCATTTCCTTCACACCCCAAGCTCTCTTGTCTTGTACCGCGTCAAGCTGCAGAATTGATGGAGGCAGCGTGGGGAGTTTGCGGCAAAAGCTGTGCGTCCGGGGCTCCATTAGAACCATTGCGTGCTGACCAGGATCTGAGCATGCAATTGTCACTATCCCAATTCAGCTCCGCCAAAACTCCACCAACATTCGTGTCGTCTCCGTGGCGAGATCTCGTCTCTCAAAGAATGGTAGTCTCTCAGAGTTTGCATTTTGCGAGGCTTCTGATGCTTTGTGAGTAATAATGAGCGAAATGACAAAAGTCTGTGAATATTATGCGACCTTGCATTACCACGCTCAAAGTTCATGAAAAGAGAAAAATCCCTGCTAGATCTCGCGACGATATGGTCCCCGATTGCGCCATTCGATCTAAAGCCGTTAACAGTTTAGTTCCGCTTTCTAAGCGGCAGGCGTTATTCCCATTGCGGAATAGTGGAGTTGAAACCGCAGAAGCTTTGATGATGAAGTGAGATCATCATTGGATTAGAAATGGTCAATGAACTCATCCCATCGAGACACGGAGGAAATCGAGCGTGAAAGATGTTGTGAATTACCATATTTATTGTGTAGCGTGTTGATATCCATTGCTTACAGTGGGTGAGGGCACTGATCAAGATCCTTCAGCCTTCAGGGACCTTCGGGGAGTTGGTCAGGTAGCTCAGGTACCCCTGTCTTGGAAGTTTATGTCGCCGTTACCGGCATGAGAGCTTTTTGTTCCATGCATGCTTCCATTCTCGGGGAGATGAGCTTTTGGACTCTCAAATTTCTCGTTCCTGTATTACGTCGTTTCGGTACCCTTTATTGGGAGTAATGCTGTATCAAAAATGGTCGCCCAGATGAAGACTTTTTCGCTGTCCAATCTCTTCAATGACCCAATATTCATCATGATGGCCTCATCGGCCCATACCCCAACTCCCCGTAACGCTTCGGCCCCACTCCCCTTTGCTACCGGTGCTAACGTCCCTGGCGTTACGGGACCTTGAATAACCTTCATCAGACTCGATATCACATCGCGAATGCCGGTATTGCTGCAGAACAAAGTCCACAATAAAGCAACAAATCTCTCATCTCCGAACTTTATCATGAAAGTCCAGAGCCCTCCATGTAGTCCAGAACTGCTTCTGGTGAGACTATTGCTCAACCATCACGACACCCATGCTCTACGGCTGAGGATTCAAGATGGGTCCCTATTTTCGGGGAGTCCAGTAACAAGTGCACATCCATCCTCATTTGCCTGTTCGTCCATTCGTCAATTTCCACCACCCCTGGTCCAGCGCCCAACCCATGCTGTCTCTCGAAGTGAGTGTGCACCGAGACAACTTAGTTTCCCAAGGCTGCGGTTGCGCGGTCACACATCAGGTCTAGACTCGAATAAACTACAGCTACTGTGAGTCAAAGAGGCTCTAGATTGACAGCTTGACCGTGATACATGTTGCCGATCTTCCGAGTCGTGTGTGAAGCTGCCAGCTCTCGATTAATAGCTTCAAGTTGCAAGTCGACGCACTGGCATGGTGCAATATGGCAAGCCCGAAATCTTATCTGACGCAATAGACCCTTCCATATTGCTCATATTAGTGCGTTGCATGTGTCTTTTCTCATTTCAAGGTAACACGGATCTCCAATCTGGGCGATCGTGGCCGCGTGTTAGCTTGCTTCCCTCGCTGCAACAGAGACCATCGTAACACTCTCCGCGTAATACTCTCGGGCCATCGCTGGGTCGTCGGTCGTTTCCCGCCTCTTCTTACGAGATCGAAACAGATTTGTCCCGTGGTCGCCGGCTGCGTCTGCTGTTTCAGCTCAAAAATGGCCCCTTTTGTCCCCCACCCACGCAGGCACGCGAGCTGGGAGTAACGTCGTTGACAGTCTCCCCCTTTGTCACTGCTGCATGTCTCATTGGATCCAACAAGAATCCATGCTCCGGACCATCGGGGCTCGCCCGACGGTCCAGCTTGCTTTTGGACGAATGATTTGATCAAGAAGCCAATGTACAGCCAAGGCCTCACCTCATCCCTCCCGCTCAGGATCATAAGCCTTCCGGCTTGGTCCCCCACGAAAGGCGACGCCTCCCGGCACAAAATCCGTCAACCCATCCATCTTGTTGTCTTGGCCATCTCGATAACAATTTGCCTTGGCGAACGTGGTGTTTGAGCTAATGTAGATGAGGGTCAGGGGATTGCTATTGCAAGGCTGTCGTCGTCGGTCCTTCTGTTCCTTTGATGATCGAATTTGTCCATGCGTTGACGAATTTGCGACAGTTTCAGGGTGCTGCACATCGCACTTTGCGATCCAGGTCCCATGGCGAATATTTCCAGATCTTGCGCGCCATCAGGTAAGCTTATCCAGCACTTTTTCTGCGCCCTAATCCATCTCGCTGCGGTTGGTGGGAGGAACAACCCAGATCTACCCTTGTCGTCCAGTTGGATGGTGGTGGTCTAGTGTCGGGGAGTGTGCATTTGGATCCGTCTTAGCTCGGTGTGTTTTTGAGCGAGGTACGGTAGAGCTCACTCTCGTTGTACACGGTACTTGATCCCCTGCCAAGCGACTCCCACGTCTTCCTCTAGCGCAGCCGTTGCTTCTCCCGGGAATGCATCCTTCAAGCGGCGCCATCAAATGCACGCGAGCACATCCCGTTGTTCTGGGAGCTTGGCAAGGCACCTATTCGGCAATACGGCACACAACCCTGCCAGCGACTGCAAGGTTATCAAGACATAGTCGAGTTTATACGTGGGATTTGCATTTCCAACTCCAATTCAGACGTAATTAGGTTCAGTCGTGGTTGGTCGTGGGCTTGCGAGATTCGTTCTCTGATTGATTCGTCAAGGTTCCAATTGGGCACGACATTGTGAGCTGAACCTCCACCTGCCACTATTGGTTATCGCCCGTGGAATCGAGACAGGTCATCGATCAAAGGTGGCAAGCCAGTAGACATCTCATCTCGATAGTCAATTGCGTCGAAAGCCACGGCGATGGTGAAAGACGGCCAGGCGAGTCTTTTCCATTTGTCGCGACAATGTTATTACGTCGATAGATGACAGGTCGATGTGATCGTCAGCGTGAATATCGGTCGGCTACTGGAGGTACCGTATGCTATGGGGCAACTGATCAACAATCTGGACAATCTAGATGTTCCCATGTCAGCAGAGTTCATTATGCTTAATTGCGTCGACCCACATACCACGTCCCTAGTGACATTCGGTATTCGTCCATCCCGGTCATCTTGTCGTGCCTCGGAGTTGCGTGTACGTGGTGTAGGTGCTGCTGTCGTGGGTCGACAGTCTCACAATGTTGATGTGAAGTTGGAAGAGAATTTTTCCCTCACGCGGCGCAAGGCGCGTCCAATTTCAGGACCGTCATTTGTCCGTGACTTTATTTCGGGGAGTTCACGGGGAGTCGAGACTGCCGAGCCTCTCTCGGGGAGTTGGTGATGGGTGGAGACAGGTACAGAATTCTTGATCCAGCCAAGGTGAATGGGACTGGGCACCAGAAATTGAGACAACCGAATGGACAGCGCGTCAAGAGTGGGAATAATACTTGAAGCCAATCTAAAGTTCGAAACTAATTGACTACTTGACGACATCTTGGTGGCGATCTGACTGATCATCAAGCCAAAGAGATGATTTTGGTATGAGTATCCATTGGTAGCCTCGTCGAGACACATCACAAGGCCGCTCGTAGTCAGTTTGCGTTATCTCCTAGACAACTGGCGAGATTCTTAGTGTCAATCATGAGGTTTTTGGGCTGTTCTGCCATGCTGTCCCACGATAATCTTGAATCGCTGTACCTCAACAAAGCAGCGGAATGAGCAACAATCGCATTTGGCAAAATAAAGTCGGGTCGGCTATTCGGTATAAATATACTAAAGCACATGCAGTCTGCATAAATCGTAATAGACGCATGTTAGCAAGGATATCGGAAAGCTTTATGTATTTGTGACTATTTCTTGGTGTTGACCTCATTGAGATAAAAGACTGTAGGGTAGCTCACTTATAATGGCTGTGAGTGGTAAAGATCCTATCCCAACCTATCATCTATGTCGTTTTGACCTTCTCTCTTTGTATGCTATTAGAAACAAAAGCATTCTCATCTCGATTATTTCTTGCGCATATGGTCTTGGTTGACGTACAGGAATGGCCCGTGATCAACCCATGTCCGGTTCAACGTGTGAAACTAAGTGTGAATCTACCAACAAAATGATTGCCTATATCTTTTCTGACATTTCTTACTTTCGATTTATCGGTTCTTCCACTCGCCTTGATCAAGTTCACACATAACCTGTAGTGGGATCATTGGGGTAAATCACTTGAGAGGTGAAGACAGCTCCGGCCGCATCACTGACCTGGAATGACATGTTCTAGCTTGAATAGAGCTTCGGCGACTGTGAGAATTATGGTCATGGTCAATAGCAAGTCGAAGCTAGATATGACTCCCTTGACTGCCTTTAAAATGTGTCATAATATGCCTATTGTTTGAGTTCGGATAATCTAAGTCACACCGCAATTTGTCGACCACCCGAAATCGGAGTGAAGAAGAATAAATACGTCTTATTATTTCAGCTTCCACGCTGAACTGAAATACATTTTCACGACTCTGAAGACAGGGAAGCGATTCCAGTGACTCATTTTCCTGTCAAAAGGCGTCACCATTGCCATCCTTCCGATAACCGACATTTACCCATGTGTGACAATGATTCATCCACGTATCTCAAACTATTTTTCCCGATGCCATTTCTCGATGTGCCGAGTTTAACACCATCTGAGAGACTTGAAAAACATTGAAATGGCGGATTTTGTCAAGGTCTACACGACCGTGCCAAAGCAGCTCTTGGCGCTCTTGACTAATCAATTGCCCTACTCGCTACCCCTCCTTCGACGCCTTCAGTTTACCAAGTTTGAAAATGGTCTACGAGAGACAGCAAGAGTAATACTGGCAGCGGAATCTCAACTTGAGGATGGGTTAGACTTTCCGAAGAGATTCACTGCGGCATACATCGATGTCGGCGGTGGCCCTGATACGCAAACGTGGATCTACTCGACACTCGAGCATCCAAATGATGCCGACCCCAAAGACACGGCCGTCTATGAGAAGCAACTTCATAAAATAATCGAGGAGAGTGTCGTCACAGCAAAGGCACATGGGCGCTCCCTCGTTTATGGCGAGGCTGTCTTGGTCGGAACATTGCACGACTCAGTCCGAGATCTACTCTACAAGACAGGTCGCGTTCAAGCTCGTGAAACAGGGGCATATGACAAATGGCTTTTCAAGTACGAGGATCTACCAAAGGATGAAACAGCTTTACCCGAGGGTATGCATTGGGGAACGGCGACTGACGACGATTGCCGAGTTGTCATCTCCCGAACAAATATCCCGAGAACAGTGTAAGTCTGATTTTAGCCGATCGGAACATTGGCTGACGCCCTATAGGCAAGTCCTCAGACGCATGCCAAGCTTGGTAATCAAGCTCGACGACGGAGCGCCTGTCTCCTGGGCTTTTCTGGGTAAGTTCCCTCGAGCCTAGATCATGTGGCTCAACTCTAATTCGACTTAGGGTTCGATGGCTCACTAATCAGCCTTCACTGCGAGGTACGTATCATATGACTTCAAGGCACAATATGAAGCTGATTATGAGTTAGGAACCGTATCGTCGACGTGGTCTTGCCAAGACACTTGCTGCGAAGTTGTTTCGTGAAAAGTCTCTTGACTTTGCTGACGATGGCTGGTGTTCTGCTGATGTGGCGCCAGACAATGATGGAAGTCGAGGAATGTGCAAGAGACTGAACGGAAAGCCGACCTGGAGGGTTTCATGGTAAGTCTTCGTGACATTGTCATGGGGTTTGTGAGCTGATTATCTTAGGGTGTTGTTGTTTGTCGGAGAGAAGCCGCCAAATGAAACCAATGGTACCAAGAACGCATGATGGACTCTGGGAGTTCTTGAGCGAGCAAAAGATTTCTCTGGACGAATGCTAGGTGCATGGGTCACAGGCTTAGTGCCCAGGAACTGAACTTTTGTTGAAAACAGGCTCGGATAGACGGTGCAAATACACGGCTGAGAAGAGTGCAGAGTATGGAGAGAAGATAGAATGAGGCCAGCATCCCAATCAATTTTCGCATTCTGGCTGAATTAGTCATGCTGCCACGCTATGATGCATGCTACTGAATCGTCATTCACCCCGGACTGCGCTCAGTCTTCTATGAGACGTATCGGTGCTTATAGGATACGCAGGGTTCACTTGAGGAACTTTTCTGTAACAAGGGATTGTAGCGAAGACCCGCAATCGCGTACAATATCCATTGTTGATCTCGGATATTTTCAGACGATCGATCCGTTATCTTGGTTGAGCATTCAGGCTAAACATGTCCCATGGCGGTTGTCAGCCTCAAATCCTGAATTACTCTAAATTCAATCAAGATGCAACCGATTTGTAGCATGTATAAATATATTTGGGTCAGATCTACTGTGATTGACGTATGGAGTTGTATTCGGGTATTTGAGTTTTGAGAATAGCCTGATATCTGGTATTATCCGTGAAACGTGAAACTTGGGCCACATGGTTCTAGCTTAGGTATGCCAAGTTTCAGGTTGAGGATGCTGCCGTTTGCCGATGCTGGTTACAAAATACGGCTGTTACCTCGTTTCAACTGAAATTAATTGTGGAACGTGAGGTTAAAAGAGCGGATTTGAGCCGGAATAGTTGCCGTGGATTTATTGATAGAGACGATATTCTACTGACCTTGGTTGACGATATCAAGTGCAGCGACTTCTCTATGCCAAGATTCAATATATCTTAGTCAAAACTTATCTCATGTACCATCAATAATGTTCGATTCTTGGTAAAAATACCATTTGTAGATCTGAAACTTGGAACATGACGAGGCTGAGCGGAAAGCATGAATATTCGCTTGGCATCTAGATCTAATCGACCCACCATCAGCTCAACGCATTAAAATCACCATCTCCCGGAAACATCAAAACAATCGTCCAATGGACGGAAAAAATCGAGCCTCGTCCCTCCTTCATTAAACGTCAAATCATTGTCCGATCGGGAAAACGGGCCGGCCCCACAAGTTGTTTCAGACCAAGCAACACCACATGTTTATTCGAAACAATAGTACGAAGCGATATAACAAGGGTCTTCTTTTCTATATCTATACCAACAACTTCGCAGCAATGGCAGAGAGAATCATCCTTCAACTCAACACTCGTTTTCTATTCTAACACACTCTTTTTTCTCTTCAAATCATTCATCATGGTTCACTTCACTTCCGTCTTCGCTGGGCTGTCGCTCGTAGCTGGTTCTCTTGCCGCGCCCTCCAAAGAAGGTCTCTTCTCCAAGATTACCAAGCGGGCTGGTACTCCCAACAGTTCCGGTACTAACAACGGATTCTACTACTCTTGGGTGTGTACAGCCAACATAATTCTCGGGCCATAGCTGACTTTATATAGTGGAGTGATGGCGGTGCCGATGCCACTTACACCAACGGTGAGGGAGGTTCTTACTCCATGGAGTGGAAGGATGGCGGCAACGTCGTCGGTGGTAAGGGTTGGTCTCCTGGAAAGGCCCGGTTAGTACACAATAAGCTTACCATGGCCCTCTGCTAATACCTGGTAGAACCATCTCGTACGAGGGAGAGTACAAGCCCAACGGCAACAGCTACCTCTCTGTCTACGGTTGGACCCGAAACCCTCTCGTCGAATACTACATCGTCGAGTCCTTCGGTACTTACAACCCCTCCAGCGGTGCTACCAAGAAGGGCACCGTTGAGGCCGATGGCAGCACCTACGACATCTTCGAGACCACTCGCACCAACGCCCCTTCAATCGACGGTACTCAGACCTTCCAGCAGTACTGGTCTGTTCGCCAGCAGCACCGCTCTACTGGCAGCGTCGACACTGGTCTTCATTTCGATGCCTGGGAGAAGGCCGGCATGAAGCTCGGTACTCACGACTACCAGATCCTCGCTACTGAGGGTTACTTCAGCAGCGGATCGTCCCACATGACCGTCTCTGAGGGTGCTTCTTCTGGTGGTGGTGCCGGTGGCTCTACTGGCGGTGATGCTTCCCAGGGCGGTGATTCTCAGCAAGGAGGCGATGTTCAACAGGGTGGCGACGCTTCTCAGGGCGGAAACGGTCAGCAAGGTGGCAATGGAAACTCTTTCCAGCAGCCTGGCAGTGAGAACCCAACCCCAGCAGCAAGAGATTGACACTGGCGCTAACGAGCCCTGCCAATAAGTCTAAGCACAAACCTTCCAAGCAAGAGCCTGGTGCCAATGTAAGCATTCTCCCCTTCACAACCTAGCTGACTCTTGGATACTGACTTCAGCAGTGCGCTTCTATTTACGGACGATGTGGTGGCCAGAGCTGGACTGAAGCTACCTGATGTCATCGGAGCTGCAAGCGTGCCAGTGGTACTTCCAGAGCTTCAACGACAGGATCACGGGTGATTTGGAGTTAGAGTTGAGGAGATCGTATTCTTTCATACCCATTGCTTCTCGCCCTTTAGTAGAGAAGTGGTGGCGTGTATATACTTGATGTATAAATTTCTTGCTTGAATATCTCCACAGGGTATCCAGTGACAGTCGATCTGTGACGGTTAATCGTGTTCAGAGAGCAGTTAGAACCATGTGGTCGTTTTGCTCAGCGCCACTGCGGTGCCGCTATCAGCCTAAGAGTCTACTAAGACTATCCTAAAGTATCCTAATATATTCTAAATCTACCTAAACACTTTTATTACTTAGGATCAAAATCTGAAGGTTTTTACCATCCCACAGCTATCATAAATCCTCTATATTCATGACTCACTACAGGCTATAGAAATGTCATTCCATATCTGGAGGGTGAAAACTATGCTCTTTGTCAAACCTCGCCTGGTTCTGAACCCACTGCATCACCTTGTCATCGAAAGTCCCATTCGAAAGCAACTGCGAAGTTCCGGTAGCACCGCTCAGGGCCGTGATGAGTATACAGCCCCATTGCATGCCAATCATATCCTTGAAACGAGATACGTCCTCATTACCAATTCGTATATGAATAAGCCTTCCTGAACAGAGAGGTGCTCCGTCACTTGTAGTGGCCTGAAGCCTTAGTTCATTGCTAGCCATAGGTGGGGGATTCCCGGAGGCATGGAACCGGTCGATCCCGTCCAACCATTCTTCCAGATCATGTCCTGTACCGGTGTTGAAGGTATCAATCTGTTGTCCGAACCAGCGTTTGGTCTGAGGCATCCACCGGAACTCCAAAATCACATTTGACTCATTACTTCCTAGAGATTGCACTTCCAGGCATCTGAATGCGAAGTACCCTTTGGGCCACCAGCTGTATACCTGGGGGTAAAGAGAGATCATATTCCATGTCTTATCGGACTCCCCTGGCTCATCTCGGTTGTGCAGGTAGCGAGTACGATTTGCGAATTCGTTCCCGACCATGAAGGTTTGATTAGGCCCCAGATCGAATGTTCTGTCGATGTGCTCCTGAGTATCATTCCAAGCAAATGGTGCGATATGGTATGCATTCGGATTCATTTCTCCAGTGACCACGCAAGCATTACCGTTGCGCGCCAGAAATTTAGTTTGTTCGGCGAAGTCTATATTGTGTTTGTTGATTCTGGGTGGCTCGATGGCCTGGAGTTCAAGGGTGGATTCCGACTTGACTTCAAAAGAGGTCGTCTCGTCAATATCCCTTCTGGTACTGCGGTGTGATGCTGTGCTTGGGCATGCGATAGACAGCTGGCCAAGTTGACCAGGAACGAAAGTCGCACGGTGTCGTTTGCGTAAATGTCGAAGATCTTAATGGTTTTTAGCTGACCGCGTACTATTCATAGAGTAGCTGGCTTACAATACTTGCACGAAGGCGAGATAGAATCAATGCATCTCTGCATTTCGAAATTGCAAATCTTTAGTGGCATTAACTCATCTGGCCCAAAAAGCAACAGCGGGATGGTCATGATTGCTGCGACATGCCCGGCACGGAGACAGAAGTCTTCTGATCCTGCCCGACAGCATCTTTGGATAATATATTGGATAGTCTTCGCGTGTTGAATTCTTTCATCAATTTCTTCTAGTGGAAGAAGATGGGCTGGTTGATGGTTCGGTTGTCTGGTCCGTACTGAGCAGATCATGGTGGGTTTCTTGTATGTCGAGGTGAAAATCTGAAAGCTCAAAACTGTATCAATCTGTAAGGTACAATTACAATCAATTGATTGTCAAGAGTCTCGACATCAATAAAGACTTCAAGCTCAGTAGTTGCAAGATGAAAGCCGAGTGGAAAGCCTCCAGCACAGGATTTGTTCTTTTGAGTTCATCACGAATAAAGTATGTCTCCTAATAAATCTGTAACATAACTTTATCTTAAGAATCCACTAAACGTGATAGAGCCTGCCATCAAGCAGCAAGAAAGCTTAGGATCCGTATCCTAAAGGATACAAAGATTTAGGTAAATTTAGTGTAGACTTAGGAAGCCCTTAGATTAGTAGCTTTTGTCATTTGGGATAAGGCCATACGTTCTCTTGCCTCCACCAGTATTCATGCAAGGTCCAACACTGATCAATATCAATTGGTAGCTCAGCTATAAATTTAGAGGTTCGAAGCGGGTGATGTCCTGTCCCGCGCCGGCTTGAAACACGGCCCCGCTTTGGTCCGGCCTCGTCCGGACTCTTCTCCGTGTAATATTCAAGCTACCAGGCGATGAAAAGTCAGGTATTTCTACCAGAATTCTTCAACTAAAATTTTTGTGCTGTGTAGTTTAATAGAATTTCTTCCGCTCATCATATTCCGCTCTGTTGTAATGGTGAACGTTAGTGCTCCCTCCAAATGACGAACGGACAGGAGAGGTATGAAGTCATCAAGATGCAACCCAATTAAACCCATCGATTTCTCGCACTTTGCAGAAAACTCAGCTGCATTTCAACTCATACACATCCTTACGATATTAACTCAGTGTTAAAACATCATGTCTGGTGAAGATGCAACCCGTCGCTTCACAAGAGCGATGCACCAAGTCTACGGCGACTTTGACAAAGACGCTGATACCTGGAGCCCTCCCGATAACCCGGGCGCTGGCGGCCATAAAGGGCGGTACCTTTGGACAGATGCTTTCGGAGTCGTCAACTTCATCACGCTCTATGAAGAGACGACAGACAACAAGTATCTCACCCTGGCCAAGCGCCTTGTTCAGACTGTGCACGACGTCTTAGGCCGCACGAGGGACGGTACATCTAGTCTGCCGGGCGCAACCGATGCAGAACCACTCAAAGGTGGCTTGAGAATTGGAAAAGAGCGTGAGGCAGGGAGCGATGGGGATGGACAGTATCATCACTATCTGACTCTCTGGATGTTTGCTCTCAATCGCCTTTCCTGGGCCACTCAGGACTCATCTTTCAATGACTTGGCCATCCAACTTGCCAAAGCTATCCATCCAAAGTTCTGCTTCCAGTCTTCGGGTGGACTCAAAATGGTCTGGAAGATCTCCGTGGATATGAACAAGGTTCTCGTCCCCACCGAAGGGCATCTCGACGCTGCGGCCGGATTTGTGGTCTACAGAATGCTCCAAGAGACAGCAGTGCAACAGGGTCGGAAGGACCAGCTTCTTAAGCAAGAAATCAGCGACTATGAGGAAGTAATGGACCAAAGAGGCTCAATGTATCCCAGCGGTGACCCATTGGATCTCGGTATGGGTTTATGGACCTGCCACTTCTATCCCCACGAGGATTGGTCGCAGAATTTTACGCAACAAGCGATGGATCTAGTCGACGACCTGCTTGATGGTAAAGCCACGGATATGAGCGGAAGCGCTTCCAAGAGACTAGCTTTCAGAGAGTTTGGCGCCTGTTTGGGAGTCCAGTGTGTTGAGCCTGATGAGCCATTGAAGGAACAGGTCAGTACACTGATCGACTTTTGGGAGGAGCATATCCACCAGCATGATGGAGATGGCTTGAAGCCAATTTCACAGGTCATGTATGCGGCGGCAGTTATTCCTGGAGGTAAGTTAATTTGGAGCGAGGTATGGGAAAGCTTGTTGACCGAGTCTAGCATTTCGGAGAGGCTTCATTGCTGGTAGCGAGCCATAACAACACAGTTGGCCAGCGCAACAGACTATAGGGCGAGAAAGATTGCTAGATATTCAGGTTGACAAATTGCTTCTGTTGAGTAATGAGAGTTATTTTTCTTATTGGTAAGGCCTGTTGGGTGACTTGTTGGGTTGTTTCCATCTCGTATATCCATTGGATGCGACGATCAAGGGATCATTCAGTTCAATCCGTTCACAGTTTGACATAGTTATTCTTGGGAGTTGGGGGAAAGTCCTGTATATTAGACTTTACCACTATCTATTTATTTGTCTGTTCTCTCTGGACCAATCCACCTGTGCTTCGTACTCTTCTCACATATCACCAATCCCTCAAGTCCGTACCGCACAATACCCAGTTCGTCAGTCAATCGCAAACAGTAAAGCGAGACAATACCCTTGTTTTTGTCGGTTTTATTCTTTTACTCTTTTTCTTTTGTTGCTTTTGTTGTTTTCGTCCGTGTTATCCTCCAAGAGCGACGTCTGACTTAGCAAATGCGAGCATAGTCAAGTCAAGACCGGTAGTTTGACACAACATCTACTGGTTGTGGTTGTCGTTGCAAGACTCTCAGAAGTTACCACCAGTGAACTTGACGATGTTGTTGTAGCCGCAGCTGCAGGTGCACTTGGGGTTGGCCATATCGACAGGAGTGTTGATGGTGGTAGGGGCCTTGGCATCAACGGGGGCGACCTTGCAGAGATTGGAGAAAGACATGGTGAAATATTTGGAAGGGGCTTAAGTAGAAGATTGTTGTGTTATGGGTGTTAAGTGTGGAAGTGAGGTTGTGAAGTTGAGAAGTTGAGAAGTTGTGAAGGTTGTTGGTTGTGAGTTGAGAAGAAGGTTGAGATTGATCGAGGTCAATCTTCAATTTATAGGTAAACCTGGAGTCTTCAGAGCAAACAGACCTTCCTATATTCTCGGACTGGCAGTTTGAACATGCCAATGGCATCCTGAGTGAACTTCCGGCGCAAAGGTTGTTCTGGCAATGGGAGTGTTCGCCGGGTGTTCAAGGCGCTGCACTCACGTCAAAGTTCTAGGCCATTCTCTCCGACCATAGTAATGAACAAATGAAACGTACAGATCATGGTCCTGACAAAACGCCCATGATTTATGTTCATTCATGGAGGAAGCCTTGATAAAGGCACAGCGAAAGGCAAGGTCCAGTGAACAATGTCCCCATTAATGAAATGGCACAGCACCAGTTCAGCTGCTAGTTTCCCATGGACTACTCAATAGGTCCAAGCCCTTTGTTCAGCTCATTACATTTAACAGTGGCATCACTTCCGGCCAGTCTCGCCTGAGATGAATCACAGAGACACTCCCGCTACTGGGGCAGTACACCAGTCAATGTCAAAGCCACCCCAGGACGTGCATTAATGAAAGGCTTTACAACTAAAGAACTATAAATGTTGATCTAGAGAAGCCTAGGCCATTGCTGACTGCGCCCAACTAGGCCACTTCAAAGTGACCAGTAATGGGTATTCCTTATCAGGGTCATTGAGACTAGTCAGCCTGCTCGATAAATTGCTTAACGCGAAGTACGAAAAGATGGACTCCTCTACTGCAAGCAAAACAGCGCAGATAACCCAACCAACCCGAGGTGTCCAGAACAAAACTCGCGATATATCACATTGATGCCCAGGTACAGTTCAAGTGATAACCTCCTTCTTTATCCACCCGATTGCAAACCGTACCCTATGGGGCAAGACAACTTCAGACCTTGAATCAGGGTGCCAAAAGTAAGTGTCTTGGTCAAAAGATTCTCTAAACCTATGCTAATCATACCTAAGTCATTTCATCCCTTAGGGTTGAGATCGCAAGTTCCCTTGCCTCCCCTGGCCTCACTACATAGATCAAGCTATAACATGGCACGTTATTCGCCGTCATCGTGTAATCATCGGGGCATAAGACACCTCCCTACTCTTTGCACTTAGGAAAGCATATGTATCCAGGAGTGAAGCTATACCTGGGCACTCTGGTCCTTCTTTTGCTAGTTACTGATTTCATCATTTGATGCCAGAGTTGACGGAAATCCCACCGGTCATCTTCATAGAAGCTTCACCGGGTTATACTAAGTAGAGACCTGTCTCTTTTCTGGCTGAGACTAGCTGTCGTAAGAGTTTCTTCAGGGTTTCCATGGAGTAGAGATAAATGAATTGTCTCCACTTACTGGGTTCTTTTGTTGTTGCAACTCTTGGTTGCTTCTCTCGAGCTCGCGGTTATTATGCGTAACTGGCCGTGGTCACCATGAATCAACACTCCGTTGTCTCGTGAATGCGATTAGAAGACCTAATATCATGGCTTGAAGATGCCCATACCTCTACTCAAGTTTGTTCAGGGATGCTGTGCGCCATGCCAGGAGATATGTGATGTGGTATCCAGTACCTTTGCCCTTAAGTTCCGGAACATAGTGATGCTGAAAGGAGTATATCGGAACTAACAGTTCATTCTACGTCTGAAATTGCTTACAAGGCACGGTTAAAGTGCTTGAGGGGTGGAGGGGGTGCTGCCAGTGTCGAGGCACTTTTCCTCTGACCGATGAACAGACAACAAGAGTAATTGAGCATAAATATGCGCTAGCGAAGGATATATAAGTCATAATAACTTATTAGACTTTCACTAATGGATCCAGGGCCGAGCGTGGTCTCATGGTGGTGAGTGTCGACGGGCCTCGAGCAAGGATGGCTTACTCTGGTTCGCCCAAGCCGGGGTCTCCTGTTCGAACCCTGTGAGATCGCCCTCGATTTTTTTTGGGACTTTCAGTTAGTTTCATTGCAGTGTAGTACTGTTGTTTTTCGAAGAACGCAGTGGCCCCTTCTGGTTTTATCTTTTACCATTCTGCAGATGCCCTAGAGTCGTAGGTTAAGGGCTCTTTCCTAGTTTGCTATATATCCTAGCGAATCAGACTCGTTCACTCATGGGCAGTGAGCGAACTCAAGGCAGGTAGGCCCCAAGCGACCTTGAGTAACAACCTTGCCTTATATCAATGCTAATAAGCAACCGACAGTTCAACTTGGGCGAGGAGTGGTCGAGCGGTGCCATGAGAACCAGTGTAGCTTTCCGTGTTCCTGATGCCCAACGGGAGCCCTCCTGGTTCGAGCACCAGGAAGCCCTCCTCTAATAATTATTTTTTGGCTTTTTTGTTATATGCTAGGTCCTCTGTTGTTATCTTGAAGATACTGGCGGTCATCTCTCCTTTCCTGAGCCGAGCTCACTTGTAGACTGGTGCTTTTATTAAAGGGGGCTATCAATCGTTGAGGTTCATCTATCAACACCCACACAGAATATTACATTACAACTTTGCTGCAGTTTGAGCTAGGACTTCTGATCAAAGTCCATTACTATGCTCTCCACTTGTGGTGCTTTTGACAAGTATTGGAACGAGGGGGAGAGATGTCATGTTATCACAGGCAATACAGGTTTACTACACAGACCTCTGCGCAGCACAAAGAGAGTATTGAACCTAAACTATTAAATTTGGAACATGATCCTCCGTTGTAACTCATTCTTATTGTTCTGCAGCTGCCTTAGCTATATCGCAGCATGAGACTAGTATGCGAAGACTGCGCAACCAAGAGACCAACTCCCCATTGTAGGAACTTATGATAACTTATCCTAAGGTTAGGAAATCTTAGCCTAAAGTGGACCATAAGGACATCCTAAGTTTTGATCTGATGCTCAGATACTTTAAGCATACTCGCTTGTGCTACTACCTGGGTGGTGAATACCAAAGCAACACCAGTGAACACTCAGCCACGGCGCATGATAAATCACTTGTTGAGCCCTGGAACACCGAGGCGATCATTGAGAGAAATTTATTGAACATTCGGTTGAATGAAACAGTCCATGAGTGAGTTTCTCTTGCTCTGGGTGTAGACTGTGATTTGGGTCCGATCATTGCCAAGCCTTCATATCACCAATTGCTTGCCCAAACGTACAAAATATACAGAATTTTCTTTCAAGGGCAGCCATTGCAATCATTGACGCCCAACACTGTGTAATGTAATCAACAGTCGAAAGTCTGGGGCAGTTGCCCATGGCCTCAGCATCACTTGGGTACACGATAGTCGGCCCAAGCCTCTCTAATTTCACCATGAACAATTGTTATGTGTTCGGGGAACATGCTCATGTGCTGAGCCTTTGCGCCATATATGTTTAGATGTCTCTTTCTTATGGTTGGTCGCTATCGGGCTACAAGACCCAAATGGCTCGAATTTGTGAACCCTCACATGTAGATGGGTGCATATGTCTTAATTACACCGTCGCGAGGATTTGGCAAGACCAAGGTATTTAAACAACTGTATTCTGTAACTAGTAATATTGGTGTACATCAGCAGGCACAGCCTGCAAGAGATGATCCGTCTAGAGAGGGTATTTCATCCAGGCTTGGTATCTAAGGGGGAATTTTAAACATAAAACATATTCGCAAGACTGCCACAAAGGAAAATCACCATCCAAGAAAAACAACCGTCATTAAACAAGCAAACCCTTCCGTTAACAAAGAAAAGCACAGGCCGTTATTCCGTCGTCCATCCTCATGCTTCCAATCTCATGTAAAGTATGGTATCTTTAAAAGCAACGCAATAAACCTCCTCTTCCCTTCGCTCGTATCTCGCTTGGCACCATTGGCGTGATTGGTGTGATAATAGGTCCGACGATGTTTAGTCGGTGAAGAACTTGATGACGTTCTGTAGATCGCGCAGGCCGACACCGTGCTTGGGGTAGCAGATGTAAATCTCCTCGCCGAGGGCACCAAACTTGGATCGGAATGATGCCTTGCGACGGAGGCCAAGACTGTCGACGATGGATCGGTAGCTAGCACTAAGGAACTTGGCACGAATACCGCCAACGTGCTCACCAGGGGTAAGCTTCTCGGAAACACCAGCGCCAAAGGTGACCTTTCCGCTAACGTTCTGGAGAGCAAAGCTCACCAGCACCTCAATGGCGCCGTTGACGGCACCAGGGAAGTCCAGAGCCCACTTGACCTGCCAGCCATGTCGAGGAGCAAGCTTGGCCAAAACGACCAGAGACATGACCTTGCCGTCCTTCTCGGCAGCAAAATATCGGCGGTGCTCCTGGTCAATCCAGGGGCGGACCTCAGTAAGGTGAACCTGTTTGCCCTTGCCCTTACGACTACCCTTCCATGCTTCGATGGCGGGGTTAGCGCGAGAGATAAAGTCTTCATCTGGCTTGACCTCATGGATTTTGACACCTTCACGCTCAACGCGGCGAGCCTTGGCAGCGAGGCCATCGATCTGGGCGCTGTTGTGCTTATCAGCGTCGACACGCTGCTCCTCAGTGCAAGACAAGCTTCGCCAGCGAAATTCAGAGGCAAGAATCTTCTGGACTTCATAAGAAACGAGCATCCAGAAAGGTGTCAATCGGAGGTCGACAGTAATGTAGTGAATAAAGTCACGGATGACTTGAGTGTACTGGCTGCGGTCACAAAGAGGGTCACCAGTAATCATAGCAAACTTCTCGCGATGGACCCAACCAACAGCGGCACCAGTGGAGTGTCGCCAAATCTGGAAACGATCATCGAGCCAGGAGGTGTTGGTAGCATCACCGTAATTGGCAATGAGTTTCTCGATAGGAGGAGGAGAGTCGGCGTGGTGAGGCTTGGTGGTGTCAGCCTCGGGGTGAGGCAGACCGGGAGCCTTAGTAGGAAGAGACTTGGGGTCGCGGTGGAATAGAGATGCGTATCGAACATCGCCAAGCTCAAGCATCCAAGCGACGATACGCTCAAGACCAAGACCAGCACCAGCGTGGGGAGGAGCACCCAGCTCAAAGGCAGTAAGGTAATCCTCCATACCATCCTCAGACATGCCAGCGGCAGCCATGTTGGCGCGGAGCTCATCGACGTTGTGGATACGTTGACCACCGGAGCAGATCTCCTGGCCTCGAATGAAGATATCAAAAGATCGAGTCCACTTGGGATCTTCAGGGTCCTTGGCAGTGTAGAAGGGGCGAGCGTTGGCAGGGAACTTGTCGAGGACGTAGTAGTCTGTGCCGTACTTCTCGCGCACAAGCTGGCCAAGTCTCATCTCGTCGGGAGTAGACAGATCCTCCTCTTCGACGTCACGTCCATCGTCACGGAGCATCTGGATACCTTCGCTGAAGGGGATGATGGGGGTCTCCTCTAGCCACTTGAACTCACCACTAGGCCATCTCTTGCGAATGACCTCGAGCTCTCGAGAGGCATAAACAGTTCTGAAGACTTCCTTGAGGAACATGTCAATGAATTGGATGACCTCATGATAGTCGGTGTCAATGGCCATCTCAAGATCGAGGCCAGTGTATTCGGTCAAGTGACGGTGAGTGTTGGAGTTCTCGGCACGGAAGACGGGGCCAATTTCGAAAACGCGACCGAAGTCGGCAGAGATAGCCTCTTGCTTGGCGAGCTGAGGACTCTGGGCGAGGAAAGCACGGCGACCGAAGTAGTTTACAGGGAAGACAGCAGCACCACTTTCAGTGGCGGCAGGCTGAAGCTTAGGGGTATTAATTTCAACAAAGCCTTGCTCTTCGAGGGTGTTTCGGAAGATTCGGGAGACCATTGAGCGCACACGGAAGAGCGCCTGGTTGGAAGGGTGTCGGAGATCGAGGATTCGGGCGTTCATGCGGTTGCGCAGCGTCTCTGGGGGCTTGTAGTTGCTGAAGGGGAGGTTCTGAGCGGGGTTGACGAGGTGAACAGACTCGACGTCAACCTCAACATTAGAGTGTGTAGCCGATCGAATCGGCTCTGGAGGGCTCTTGAGGGTACCAGTGATCTGGACAAGAGATTCGGGGTTGATCTTTCGGACCCATGTGATGAAGTCGGCATTACTGGCATCACGGGCGAGAACACCCTGAACGGAGTGTGTCTGGTCGCGGAGGAGTAGGAAGTCGAGAACCTTTGAAATAGGTCGCTGGGTCTCGATGCGGGCTCGGAAGGTGACTTCGGTGCCAATGGGCAGAGTATCGAGCTGTGCAATTGTGTTGATCTCGCCAGGGTGAACAGGCCAGTCAGAGCTCATGCTTGTTCGACCGCTGTCGAGAGAAGTGCGGCTGCTGGGAACAACAGCGCCGTTGGTGGTGGTGGTAGTGCCATCCATACTAGATCGAGCAGAATTGCGCAGTTCAACGGCGCTATCACGCATTGTTTCGCGAATAGTTCTAGAGGGAGACGCGGAACGAGGCGACGAGAAAGCTGAGCTCAAAATAGCAGCCGATGGTCTTGTGTCAATGCTCAGCACTGCTGAGGCAGGCCGGCTGGTCTCCGGGCTCGCCATATCGAGCGACGTCGGTGATGATGTCAGAGTTGTGGCTTTGGCTTTTGAAAGGACCGAGTCTATGGAGACAGCAGATAGTGGGGGCGATGACAGGGCCTGCACTGGGGTTGGAGTGAAGGAAGTGATTAAAGGTGAAGGAGTTTTAGGTGAAGAGAGAGAAGAGGAAGAAAAGGTAGAAGTAGAAGGTGAAGGAGGGGTTGAAGAATTTGAGGTGGCCGAGGATCCTTTTAGACGATACTTTGATGGTAGTGGCATGCCAAAGGCTGATGTGACGGGAGCAAGGATGCCCGTCATAGTTAGGTAGCGTCGCGTAGCGCAGGGCCGCGGACGGAACGAGGGCACGAAGGACAGGGATCAGAGGATCGGGGATTTGGGGGGTGATTTGATTCTGATTGTGATGACGGGCCCTGGCCGGGAATGTCTGTTTCTGTCTCAAAATGAAATGGTTGGTTGGCTGGACTGCTCTCGACTGAGTTGGAGGGTGTGGCACGGTGGGTCAGCCACACTTGAAAATCCTGGATATCCTGACTTGGCTTGCTAGGGACTGTTTCTGCAATACTTGCTTCGGTCGATGACGATCGAGTGGGCTGCTTTTGGTTGCTCAGATTCCCCTTTGGTCGTTACTCAGGGACTTGTCTTCGATTTGATCGTGGCTGTGACGAGGAGAGTAGTGGTGTATCAGTTACATGTGTGGCGTGGCTGGGGTGAATAAGGGTTGAGTTCACAGGTGGTTAATATCTAATTTATGTATTGGTGTGAATGAGAATAGAACCACCAAATAGGAAGTGTTGGGATGTTTATATCAGTTATAACCAACAACACGAACTCCGCATCCACGGCACTTTCGGCCTCACGGAAACAAGACTTGCTTACAATGCCGTGAGAAGAAAAGGAAAAAAACTTCTTTGTCAAATTCCTATCGCTTACTCTAGCAACCACCATTTCGGGCTCGGCCCAGTGCATAAACCCGCGGCGTGGAGGTTGAGGATGACAGATGACTCGGCATTGCCATGTAACTCGTTCCGCGCCTGAGGGTACCGAGAAATTTACGGGTAGATCCAATTGCAATTACAGGTCAGTCAGCACGGGTTTTAGCTTCGAGTCTAGCACTAGCACCCTATTGTAGCAGCTAACAGCCCTAGGATATGGGGCATCGCTGATTCAAGCATGGCACGCCATGAGTAACGGGCCCGGTAGTGGCATGTGGATGTGCTTGTGGATGCAAGAGCCTCCAAGGGCGCAAAGTCCGAGTGATTGGTTTCGTCATAACTTTTGATGTCTCTCAGAAATGTCTTTCAGAATGTCTTCAAAAACTGGTACAGAGTTTTACTGAAGTGTTATGTGTCAAGTTGATCAATTACACTCAGCCACGAAGACAGTACCACGTCAAAGAAGACGCCACAGACACACATCCAAGGCCAAGGCCTTATTGCCGTCAGACGTTCAGGTCCCAAGCTTGGCCTCACCCAGGAGCGCCCAAACAAGCAAGGGATGGCTGCCGTTTGCCGTCTGGGCATCCCTCTACGTACCGTCAGAAGTACCAGATACGTCAACGGGTGATACAAATTTAGACAATGCGTTAATTCCGTGACATCAGCAGGGTCGCTATAGATTTTCACAGAGTCAGGGCTCACTTCAGACTCTCCCCGGGATGCGCGGGGCCGCACGGAGCTGGTGATTGGAGTTCGGTGGAGATGCTCCGGAATTGGCTTGATAAGACCAATGACATATCCTAAACCCATCGGCGATTGACGACTATCAAACCGTCGACCTTGTGTCCGTTTTATAACCTGTATTTCTGAATATTATTTTATCCCAAGACTCTGCAGTGACCTACCTCTTGATGGTGAGTAGGGTAAAGTCAGAGGCTGATGACCAGGTTTGTTTCCGAGAGAGTGTCGGTGACTGACCTGACATCAATCCAGGTGAAATGAAATGAAATGTCAAACGGAATTTGCGGTTGATTACGGTAGCTAAGCCAAATCAAGAGAACATTCTCGTATCTACTCTGTCGTGGTTAATAATTCTAGGCTCTCGTCTCTTCCCTTTTTTCCTTCTAAAAACAGACCCCACTTAGTCGTTCCGCTCCCGCATTGACCACTAAAATGACCCAGCTTAGCGGGAGACACTACGTCATAAGCATCAACTCTCCAACTCACGTCACCTAACAACTTTGGTTGGTTCTGACCAGGTTTTACAGTTTTTGTCTTGTCTTTCTTGTCCTGTGTTGCTTGCTTATCGATCGCTTAATTCACATTCACATAATCAATCACTCAAAATCACCTCAGTCAGTGGGTGATTTGATTACTACTGTTTGATAACCTGCTTTTCCACTTTCGTAGGCGAGACACGTACTACTAATGACGGTCAACAACTTCAAACTGCTTACCCCCCATCAAACCACAAACCTACCTTAGACGCTATCAAACCTCACGCACGCACGCACATCAGCAAACTATCATTCTTTTTATTCCTTCTGATCAGCAATTTTGAGCCAATCCTTGTTCTTACTACGTCTCCCACCGCGCTTACAGAATACCGTACTGTACCATTATTGTACTGTACTGCATACTGAGTCAACCACGTGTTGCACACAAATCTCTCCACCGCTTCTCCGTAACAGCCGGGTCTCGTCTTGGCTTGACTTGACTTGGGCTTGGATTGTGCTTCCTCACTTTGCAGCCTCTCTTCCCTCTGCCGTCTTTTCCTGACAACCCTTCTCGACCCCTACCATAACCAACCTAGCCCGCTGCAATCTGCAGTCTCACCCAAAAAGCCATAATCTCATAGGCTGGTGTTGGTGTTTGCTGGCTAGGACCCCCTCCCCTCTCCCCTCTTCCAGATACTGTACCTAAATTCACATCTGATATGGAGACTGAATTCACCCCCTCTGAGTCACGACCAACCACCCCGGAACCTCCGGGCTATGTGAATCCTCTCGAGTCCAGCTCTAGATGGTACCTGATCGCTCGTGCCCAAGCCATTCGTTCTGCTGCCAGTCTGGGTTTCAGTATCGCTAATCGTACGGATCCTCCTGCACCCTCACCAACCAAGGACATTTGGCTCGATGCTACCCTGTCCAAGGCTGACCTTAGCCGCGCCGACCGCGCCAAGACAAAGATCAAGGCCGAAGTATGGATGCCGCCTCGTCCCGCTCTCGGTGCCCGGGCTGCCGTTATAAACTTCCACGGAGGCGGATGGATTCTCGGTCAAGGCACTGACGATGCCCGTTGGGCCGGTGCTATCATGGCTAATCTGGACGCCGTTGTCTTTACTGTCAACTATCGTCTCGCGCCATCTTGTCCTTTCCCGACTCCCATCGAGGATTGTGTGGATGCAGTTCTTCAAATCAAGCATCGTGCTGCGGAATTCGGCATAGACCCTGATCGTATCATCCTGTCGGGGTTTTCCGCTGGTGCCACAAATGCCCTGGCAAGTTGGCTCATTCTTAACGACCCTGATCGATGGGGTTACAAGTTCCCCATCGAGCCTCCAAAGATTGCCGGAATCACTCTCTACTATCCCCTTCTGGACTGGACCATCTCGCGTCCGGAAAAACGGCTTACATGTTCAAAGCCGGAGTTTACCTTACCCAAGGGTCTAACAGATCTTATCGACGCTTCCTTCATCTACCCAATCATTCCTCGAGAGGAACGTTGCGACCCAAGACTTTCCCCAGGTTTGATGCCTGATGAGTTACTCAAGAAGCTTCCTCCCATTCACTTGGTCTTGTGCGAGTATGACATGCTCCTCGCCGAAGGTCTCAAGTTCTCAAATCGTCTCAAGGCTGCTAACAAGCAGTTCACATTACGTATAGTCGAAGGAGAGAGACACGCGTGGGATTGTCCACCACCCATGTCGCCAAAGGAGAGTGTTGCCATTGAGTATCAAGAGGCCGTGGAGACTATGGCTAGTTGGTTTGGGCAGAAGTGCGAGACTGATACTGAATCCATGCGATCAATGAGACTGAAACGGCCGGTTCTCAAGCGACCCAAATACCTCTCCTTCAAAACCTGGTCCGGGAGGTAGTTGCCCCCGGCAGGGTTCTTGATTCTCGTGGGTTCGATTTTATTGCTTTACTTCGTCCGTTAGTCGTTTCCTTTTCCTTTCATTCTAGCGCGGCGCATAATGCGATTAATGAGACAAGACTTGGCAACATATGAGAAGCAGGGCATTGGTTTGGACATAATTGGTTCTGAGCGAAATAAAATTCATATACTACAGACATAAATAAGACAGATTTCCCGAGATAATGATCCAGGAACGGGTGGCAGTGCAAAAATAAGCATCAGGGTGCAACTACCAAGCGTGTAAGCCAACTCAATCCAAGACAAGCATTCCCAGCCCTGTCAAGAGAGACAACCTTCGGCATTTGCTGCTTTCAGTCATTTCCACCCCAGGTGTAAATCAAGACTGGGAACCAGGTACTTCGAGCAACGCAAAAGATACTTGGTAATAGCATCTGGTTTAAGGGTCCCGTCTCCGGAAGCGTCGGAGATGCCAACATTGGCCAGGTCGTAAACATGTGGCGTTTCCACAAGCCCACGCCAATTGGTCTATAGATTTACACATGAACTTCATCATAGTGAAAACATGCATCAAGGGACTCTCAGCTTAGACTAGCTTCGCCTTAGAAACATTTGCGGGGATCTTTGGTCAGCTGCTTATCTCTGCGTTTATGCACGAATAGTGTGGGACATTTTGTGTTGTAGTCTGAGCTTGTGACTGAGAGTGAGAAAACTGAAACTCATTCGTCGGGGTTTTGTCAATATACCGAGATGCTTTCGCTGTCCGGAGGCCCGAAGATCCCGGGGGAAATATCGATATCGGCCTCCGGCATCGCGTTTACCCATGACGGAATTATCAGGCGAGCATTTCACGTTCAAATAGATTACAAAATCACGATGTATTTAGCTTTTCAATCAGAGTGCCAAGATTGAAAAAATTGTCATCAAGTAACTAACTAGCCAGAATAAGCAGCATCCACCGCCGTCTCACTCAGCGCCATCATCATAACCTTCAAATTCTTAAACGCCCGTTGCCACACTTTACTAGACCCCAAAATCGGCTTTTATGACTTTCCCATGCCGTCAAACAGACATAGTGTTCGGCCGTTGGGTGGTGTGCTCGGCTCCGAAGTGCCGATGTGGCTCAGGCGAACTGGTATGTGATCATGGCGATCTCTTGATCGTCATGACACAAAGTGTCAGCCATTTCGTGATGATCTGTGGCGGTTTTGAGAATTTGATATGGCTTGACGATGAAGCATGAAGTTATGTTTGCTCAACGCCAAGTCTTTGGAACGAGTCATGTTTGAGGTGAAGTGTTGACCGTTGAGAGAATATGTCACTGCCACGGGGTTCATGATTCAATACTCAAGTGTGACTGAGTATTAAATCGGACTTGATGGAATGTTCAAGCCAGTCGAAACTTTATAATAACCTTGCTAATTAGGCTGTATGTTTCGCACTCATGAGTTGGCCGAAGCCCATGTTGTAGGTCCAGGGTAAGCATCATCAGAACAACAACAGGAAGCTATCAAATGTGTGGTCATGCATGTATATTTCGTTTTCGTTATTGTAATCTGAGACTGCAGTTATTACGATCGCAATCTGCCAGACATATTCTGTAGGATAGCTTCTCGATGCTGAAAGCATTCTCATCAATCAAGCCGTTTTCTCCAACACGTGACATATCGTCACCAGCTCTGCCCAAGTCGCAGGCTGATATGCTAACATTTCTCATATATCATGAATTTGTTTACCACTTGGCCTCCTTGCTGTTGATGAACTCCTTGAGGATGGCAACGACCTTGGAGAAGGAAGCGAGATAAGCCTCGAGATCGGCCTGGACCTTCTCAGGGTTGTCACCAAGCTTGGCGTAGAAGTCCTTTCGGTAGGGAACAGCGGACATAGCAGCGCTGAAGATGGGCTTGACCATGAAGCTGTGGTGGGGCTTCAGAGTGTTGCCGTACGCGTCGCGGAAGGAGTCGGAGAGCTCGACGGAGGGGTTTTGGACGTTGTGCTCGAGGCCCTGCTTGGTGAAGTCAAGACCACTGGAGTTGTTAGCTAATGGGATGTATGTTCGGGGAGGGTTGTTCGTACCGGATGAGCCAGAGGCAGCCCTCGGTGGCAGTGTGCTTGCCAGTCTTGAGCTCGTTACGGACAAGGTCCTGGACGGTCGCGGACTCGGCGGGAGCAGCGGCGTGGCGAGCACGTAGCTTCTGTAGGTAGTTGTCAGATTTATTCGATGAAAATACTATACATCGCGGATGCTGTCGCACGATGAAAAGGGGTATGATGTGACGAACCTCGACGTTGCCAAGGATATCCTTCTTGACGGGGCCGAAAGCAACACCGCCAATGGCATCTAAAGGCGCGGTTAGTCGTTGGCTTCTTAGCAGAACTTTGAGACAATGCCGTACCGAAGATAGTGGTCAGAGACTCAGAAGCCTCAAGGAACTCAACGGTAGAGACAGCATTGCCGTTGGCCTCATCGACAGGAACGTCGGCGAAGGTTCGCTTGAGCGACTGGACGATGGTACCACCGGGAGGATAGACAGCAGACATGATGATTGGTGATGGAGAAGTGAATGAAGAAGAGAATGAGAAAGTGTTTGACGGGAGGAGGAAAGTTAAAAATGATGAGGTGTCGTTGAACGTTGAAGCGGTCAAGCTGAGCTGTCCCTTTGCGGGTAGGTTTAGACAGGGAGCAATACAGGAGGGGTCTAGCTCAGGGGACCTAGTGAGGGGCTCGAGACGGTGAAGGAGGGGCATTCGTACAGTGTAGATAGATAAGATAAAGCTGGTGCATGCAGCTGAAACATTAAATATCAGAACCAGCCAACATTCAACGACACCTGTGAAGGCTATGGGGGGCTGAAGATATTAATAGGGCTCATACAGAGTCCTCGAAAGGTCATTTATCATCCAAATCCGACGGTATTCATAGGACCTGCATCGAAGGGTCAAGTGGAAATACCCACACTCCACACTGTGTTTCGGGGCTCGATTTAGTTGTTCCGTCGAGACCGCCTCAAACCCCACAGTCTCCCACGTTGATCAGGGCGGAGGACATAGACGAGAGGCCCAATCTATAGTACGACATGGTTAGACTCTCAGTCGAAACTAGAAAAGAAATGGTTCTATGAAGAGAGTGATGCGTGAAACTAATAATGCACTACGGATGTAAAGATCTGCACTGAGATGGAGTGTTATTGGATCATTAAAGCCTGCTAAGTATCTATCTTATGTGGTGTTGTGTTAGCTGACGACGCTCAAGGCGGGGCCATATCATGATAGACAAGGCAAGGGTGTCACCATGAACCAAATAACAGTGATTCAAATCATATATACGTTATCATTAAACTATCAACGCCAAAACATTATCCCATAAGTCATCCAATTACGTGTAAATAGATTCAGTCACAGAATTGACCTGCAATCCCCATTCCGCCATCTCAGCATCTTCAAGGAACCGCAAGGGGAACCAAACCAAATGACCCTTGATTTGTGACAGCTTCTCTCTGGCGTCTTCGGGAGGCATGAACTGGTCAAAGATGTGACCAGCTTTGACGCCGCGCGGAGGAAGATATCGATCATAATCGTCGAAAGTCCTGATATGATCATCTGGATCAGCGTGGAATAAGTGGCGGAATAGCTCGGTGTTCTTGTCTGCCTGGCCTGTCCACTTCTCCCATAGTTCGTCGCTGAGAGGGTCTTCAACAAACTTGTAGCTCTCATCTTGGTCGTAGATGTCGTTGTTGGGGTTGACGCTTGGGGGCATGGCGTTGATGTCCTGCGAAGCATCGTGGGGTTGAGGGGGCAAGAGACCCATGTGCTCACGCCAGAGGTATCGACGGAGGGTTGCTGCGTGATAACCTGCTTCGAAGGGCTTTCCATCCATGGTGCTGGGGATGAGGCGCGTGTCTTCCATGACAACACTGAGCTCACTGTCGTGATCACCCAGTTGACTTCGGTCGTTGAGGTTACTGCTTCCACAGATGGCAATTCTGTCATCGACCAGCAGTAACTTGCCGTGGATGTAAAGCTCTTCCTGAATCCAGTTCTTGATCTCCGATTCAGGATCGTCCTCAAACCAAGATTCGCCCTTTAGGCCTTCGCCAGTACCAGCCATAGCATGGTGCGCAACAGAAGAGGTTGTGTGAACGACCTCCTTCGGCATGGCAGCCTCAAACTTCTTTCGTGCCTCCATGGTCTTCTTGATATCCTCATCAAGCTCCTTCTGCTTTTTATCGCCACGCATGTGCTCGTCGCCCTCACTATCCTCAGGGTCATATGACCCATGAATACCCTCACCCATAATCTCCTCAGCTTCTGCACGCTGCACCTGTTGGTAGCTGATGCCAGTCTCTTTCTCCGCCTTGACGATAGCAGGCGTCTTGTTAAGACGATCATAAGATCGCAAGTTGAAGAAGAAAATGTACTTCTCAGGGTCTACGCCCTCAGCGCGACATTGCCCAAAGATGGAGTGCTCGCCCCGACAAATGGACTTATACTGATAATCCATAATAGCTCGCGTGCCCGTAGCAGCTTGATCTCTGAGATCTCCAGCAAATCCAGGAATAGCAGGGATGAGAATGATGACGCGGAACTTGCGGCCTTCTTTTGCGGCCCTCACAACAGCATCAACGATTGCGCGACCAATAGTGTTCTTGATCGGAGCCTGTTGGTCGCCTGTTGCTGTGATAAAGAACTGGTTCTCGATGTAAACGTAGTGCTGAGCCTTTGAGATGATCTCGATATAAGCGTTCTGAATGGAGTGGTCGGTCAAGATACCGCTGCTCCAGTCGGCGCTTGATCGGACGAGCTGGCAGTTGACCGTGCCTCTATTTTCCAGATTCTTAGTGCTTAGAGGAGTAAAAGGGTGCTTGACGTATTCTCCAACGGGGTGTTTCGGGCGTTGTACGCCAATGAGGTCCTCATCTTCATTTTCCCTCTTCTCCAACACCAACCAGTCGAATCTTTCGTCTCTTTTATATTTATCGCGCTTGACAAAGTTCCATCTTAGTACGAAGTGCTCAGCTACATCATACACGGTTGGGCCTGCGTTTTAGTTAGAAATTGATGTTTTTGTCTTGAGGTTTGGTGTTTTGAAGTTTGATGTCTGATGCCAACCCACCTTGGATACACATCGCGACATCGTGCCACGGCATACGACCATAGTCTGCCTTGCTTAACTCGTTATCTTGCCAGGAAGACACATTCTGGAAGTCCATAACTCTGTTGTTATTAAAGTCTTGTCCTGGCCAGATTTCATCTTGAACGTTGGTGGGGTGAATGTCTGACAGAGGGTGCTGGTGGTTATCCCATCGTCCGAAGCATAAGTCTAGGCCTCCAACGAATGCTATTTCGTAGTCGATGACAATGAACTTCTCATGATGCGCCCAGTACCATGTCATATCGCTGTGAAGTCGTCAGTAGAGGTTTTGGGGGCTGCATGGCGGATGGTTGCCAACTCCCGCGCCCATTGTGAATGAACTCACCCAAAGTTTTCAAAGACATTGTGGTCGGGATGACGAGCAACGTGAATGTTTCCATGGCCAGGAGAGCCCTTGGGGCAAAGTCTATCAAAGTAAGCTCATGATGCGCGCAAGTCAATTGCTCAACCCACCTCCTCAGCGCATGCTTGGTATGAGCTGAATTGCAAGTCAAGGCCTGCTCAACTTCCTTATAGACACAAACATAAATCTGGACACCCTCCTCCGCCTTTCTCTTGATCAATTTGTCCAGTCTGTATTCTTGCGCGGCATATGGGGGTCGACGGAGGAACAGCTCTGGTGACAACCACCAGTCGGCGATATAGATGGATTCTTTGGCTTGCTCAAGAGCAATTGACACAGCCCAGAAGTAATCTCGACCATCTACGTACCACTTGACGTGGTTGCCAGCGCGCATTGGGAAGTAAGACTTGAAGCGGTTCTGCTCGGCGATAGAGGTTCGCTTGTCGTCACATCGCTGCTCATGTTCTTCGTCGTGTCTGTGGTTTTTGTTGAACTACGCACATGTAAGTCACTGTTTTCGTCTGCGTCTGTCTTGTCTCATTTCACGGTGCCGATGCGATGCAACAATGCGACACCACCAACAGGGCGCGTCATACCAGATTTGCCAATTTACCAATCTTGTGCCTGAAGACTCGAAATCAGCGACGAATTCTATTGCGATTGGGTACGAGTCACAAACTTTTGGTGGACGAGATGAACTTTGGCATCGTGTAAGCCATCGCTTAACTTGAGCTTGTCCAACATGGAACTCATTGAGCCAGAGCTCTCATGTTTCTTGTGATCCGCCATAATAGACGGCGCGAATCACAGCAAATTCACAGGGGTCGTCGAATGAGAGAGCAAAGCGCTCAGGTCACCTCAGGGTCTCTGCAGGAGATTATCGATCGATCTGGGGGGGAAGAGAATGAGGGGTGAGATGAGGGGAAGCATACAATTGGAGGGGCAGTCAGAAAGAAGAGAAGAGAGGAAGAGGAAATGGAAGAGGCAGAATTACGAGGGTGACAATGCTTTTGGTAGTTTCTCAATGGCAATAGTAATGGCTTGTCATGGTCTTGGCTAAACTGGGCACGCGACAAAGCATCTGGCATGGCCTGGCCAAGCCTTGATCCTGATGCGATGGATGCAGTTGGTGAGACGAGACTTTTTGCAACTTGCGATGTCATCGACCAAGCAGAACCTTCACATCAAAGACAGGAAAACAGTGCCAAGCCGGCGAACACGGCGCGCAAATCTCTTGGGGGGTTTCTAACAATAGGCCCAGCTCGACTAGGGACCTACGAGGACGACAATTCAGGCGAGCAGGGACTGTCACAGGCCGAGGCCAAGATCGCGGCATCCGTCATGACCCGCACATACACGTAATACTACGCAACAGGGCTGAAAGCAGAGGGTCCAATTGACTTGTGCCATTTTCACTATGAAGCTTTTTGGTTTCCGTTCTAATGTCTCTGCTAATTGATCAAGCAGCGACAAGAAAAAGCTTGCTTTGTAACTCTAAAATAAAGAGGCAGGTCAAGCTTTTTCCACTGCATGTACAGGGCACATTAATTGATCCTGGGAGCTATCAGAGCATATGACGTCAGAAGCTGTAGCTTCATCCTGACCGTTACGAATTCCGTGACAATCAGCCTTTGTCCCATGTTTCAAGCTAGGTAATTTAATTAATTATTTCCCTGACTACCCATGTCTTATAGGGCTCTTTAATTGGCATATCGCGTGGTTTCCCTGTAGTGCATTGACAGCTGTATCTCATATCTGCCAACATTTGAGCTATCCAGGTTTCAGAAGCTTAGCATCGGGTAGTATGCCCCGAGATGTAGATCACTTCACGACTAGAGCTCAAGACGAGATTTCTCCAGAGAACAATCAATCGTCGGCATTTTGCAATTGGTGTCTGCCATTGGTCTATACTTGTAGTTAATGCGAACCATTCGAGGCACAACTATGTCTCTATGTCTGCGGTATCTAGGGATGGTCACTGTATCATGCATAGGTATCATCACATCTTTATCACATCCAATACTGCCCATAAGCACACCTTAACAAATGTCCTGAATAGGTCCGTCCAAAATTACCATATCAAAGGAATATTAAAAGTTCGGTTTTTTTTTAAAAGTAAATACTAATATACACCAGGCTCTTCATTGATGCCTCTAATCGAAAACATCAGTAGCAAAACGCTCATTCCTACTCCTCTCAAACCAAGCACGCGCCATTTCTTCAGTAACATCCCTGCCATTCTGCTGAGCCTTCTCGATGGCGAGACGGACACAGACATCCTCAACTGCCTTGCCGATTTCACGACTTCCGCAGATAAATACCTTGGCTCCCTGATCCCACACCTTGAAGACATCCGCGCGATCATGGTAGACACGATCCTGGACATACTTGCATCCCTCAGACTTGTCAGTGGCGCGAGAGTACGCACGTCGCACATCTACAGCACCCATCTTCTCCCAGCGTTCAAACTCCTCAGCGTACAGGTCATCGATCTCAGGGTTTCGACATCCGAAGAATAGAAGAGCTGGTGCGAGAGTTCGACCTGCGGCGAGCATGGCGGCCCGTTCTTGGATGAAACCTCGGAAAGGAGCGAGTCCAGTTCCGGCGGCGACACAGATGATGGGAGTCTTCTCAGCGTCGCTGGGGAGGTGGAAGGCTTCGCTCGAGGCGCGGACTGAGACGTGGAGTTTGTCGCCAGCAGTGAGGTGCGAGAGGAAGTTTGTGGCGACACCGACATGACGACCTTGTCCAGAGAGCGAAGGAGCGTCCAGTAGGGAGTATGTGAGTGTGAGTTTGGAGGGGTCTGCAAAAGGTGAGGAAGAGATGGAGCTGTCTTGTTAGTATGTATAGGCGGTGAGGAGGAAAGGGAGCATACTATTGTCGGACTCTCATGGGAGGGAGCATGGCCAGATAGGAGCTGATAGGGAGAGCAACAGCAGGGAACTTCTCAAGAAGATCCAGAACTGAAACTCTCTTTGGCGAGATCTCAGCTTGGTAAGCATCCCCAGCAAGTCTCTCGAGTTCCTGGATGGTGGCCTTGTCTTCAGTTGCCTCAGCAAGTGCAAGGATGTTCTGCAAATGTTAGTCAAAATCGGATAGCGGCAACAAGATAACATACCCTCTTTGTAGCAGGTTGTGATAATTCAACATATGCGCTAAATACATCGAAAGCAGAAATGGCGACGTTGGTAGGCAGCGTAGTAGGTCCCTCTGACTGGATCTTCAGGAAAGAATCCCAGGCCAGAGAGAATCGTCGGAACACTCGTGCCACAGTCGACTTCGGGTTCAGGGGAAGAATAGCAAGATAATCGCCGGCCTTGTAGGTCATGGCTGAGGGAAGCTGAATCTCAATATGCTTCTTAGCAGGGCCCGACTTGGTGAGAGTCTTCTCAGCAACCACCAGCGCTTCTTCGACATCTTGACGAAGACTCGTCTTTCGGGGCGTCGAAACCTCGACCAACAGGCCCTTCTGGCCGCCTGACTCCTCATCAGAGATCTTGTATTTCTCCTTCAGGCCTGGCCAGAGGACAGTATCCTCCCAGGCTTCAAAGTCGCTGAACATGTCACTTGTGGCAGCATCTGCACTACCCATGGGAACGAGACGAGTACCGCCACGCTTCTCGAGAGTAGAGTCAACAAGCTTGGGGATTCTGTGGAATGTCTCAACCCAATCGTGATGACCACACGCAAAGACAGCGTACGACACCTTTTCCATCTCATTACCATTCAAGTCTTCCATCCACTTGATAAAGTGGGCGGCATTGGATGGGGGCTGTCCCTCGTACGATGCAGTGACGATGACAACGGGGCGGTCTTCGGGAAGGTTCTGCTTGGCCTGATCGAGCGGACCAACTGTTGTTGCGCTGAAGCCGTGGCTAGGAGCATCCGAGGCGAGTCTGTTGGCAAGAGCCTCGCATGTACCACTGTTTGAGCCATAGAAAATAGCCATAGGCTTCCCACTGCCGCCGGTCTTGGTATCTGAATTCGCAGCGGCCTTGATATTGTGGGTTGAAGAGCTGGTAGCTCCATTTCCTGCTAGGACATGCTCTAACTCGGTTGGGGTCATGCCATGTCGTAGGGTAGCGTTGATATAGAAGTGGTCAGGCTTGATGGTCAGTGTCTGCTTGATCTCCAAAGCGTAGTTAGGATCCGTCATGGTGAAATTGAAGTTCTGGAAGAGAACGACCATGGCGAGAAGAGACTCTTGCCAGGCGAAAGGACGTCCGATACAAGCTCGTTTTCCGTTTCCAAAAGGCTTCCAGCAGTTGGGGTACTCCTTGTTGAGTCTCGCGAATTCATCGTCAAGCATCCGCTCAGGAATGAACTTATCAGCATCATTGCCATATACGGCCGGGTCAACGTGGCCCCTGGATAGAAGAGCAGTGACGATTTCACCCTTCTTGACGAGATACTTGCCACCGAGGAAAGTGTCGTCGATAGCCTCAAGACCAAATGCAGTAATAGGAGAGTTGAGTCGGAGGGTCTCCCTCAAGACAGCGCTGATGTAAGGGAGCTTGGTGAGGTGCTCAACCAAGACGGGGCCACGACCAACAACCTCGTCGACTTCTTTCTGGACCTTGCTGTAGGCATCGGGGTTCTTCAGAAGCTGATACATGGCGAAGGATAAAGTACCAGAAGTGGTTTCGTGGCCGGCAATAAGGAATGTGATAAGCTGGTTGGTGATGTTCTCGTCGGACAACTTCTCTCCCGTCTGAGGATCAACACCATTAAGCATAGCAGCGAGCAAATCTTTTCTATCGCTGGGGCTCGCCTTTCGTGCGGCGACGACCTCATCGGCTACTGACTTCATTAGGGCGATGTCGCCATAGAACTTCTCGTTTGCTGCACGATAGAGAAAGTTGGGCGCAAATGGAGGTCGTCGGTTTCTGTTTCCTGACTCGGTGAGGAAATCGCCCATGGCTTCGATAAATGGATGCAATTCCTCCTTGTAATATGAGTTGAAGCGGAAATCCATGGCGCAGAGGGCCAGAGTATCCAGAGCTGAGTATTTTTTAGTGATGGGCACGTTTACAAGACTCAATGTTTTGCGTACCAAGACGGGTAAAGTTGTCGCTGGCATCGATGGGTGTTCGAGGACCATGACGAGCAAACTTCATGCACAATTGAGTAGCGATGTCGTGCATTTCTGGGAACATTCCCCTTATGCTCAAAGGGCCAAAAGCCGGTACCAGAATTCTGTGTGCTTTGCCCCAATTGGGCTCATCCTCGAATGCCGTGAAGAGGCCATCGTGAACACCCTCTCGAACTTGCTGTAAAGGGTCAGTGAAGCTCAATTACCGACATCATTGTCACGTACGCTGAGAACCGATTTTAGAGTCTTTTTGAAACGCTTCTCGTCGCAAACTTCGTTGATCAATGAATTGGAGGAGACGAAAATGGGAGCCTTGGCTCCAAGACGTAATCTGAAAATGGGGCCTGAGGGGAATCAGCGGCGGTCAATGAGTTGACTGTGGTCAATTAATTACCATATGTATCCGCTAGACGGTTCAGATCAGAAAGAGGATTTGATGTGAATTCTCCCAGGTTTCCAATGAGAGGATAGCCTGGAGGCTCAGGAATAGGGACAGATTCAGCCATGCTGTCTTTGTGTTGTGTTGTGTTGTGTCGCGTCTGGTTTGGTCCGGTGAGGAGAAGGGTGGAGATGTGTTGAATGGGCCGTGGTCGTTTGTTCTTATAAGGTAGTTGTAAAATGTGAACAATGTGATATGAGCAGAAGGAGCTGAGCTGAAGTCCGGATTAAACTTGGCGTTGCAGTGGTGGAAAGTTTCTCGACCACCTTTTCTTTGGTTCAAAATAGCAGAACGAATGGAACTGGAAGTGATTAAATAGGGACAAGATTAAAAAGTCCATGGTTACAATACGACACAGACTCCTTTTCTGCTCGCCTCGCAACGTCATAGCAACGCGTCGTATGCAATTGCTGCGGCTTTATTACTAGAGAGGCTCACTCGACCAAGACTAACAAAACCTCCCGTCTCCCGTCCGTCTCCGTTTCTCAAAACCCGGCCCCGTTTGTGCCAAGTGCCGTGAACGTAAGCCAATCGCGGGAGACGCATTAGAGTGGCCAAGAACCTGTTGCAGTTAGCTAGGTAGAATTGCATCTGCAACTGTACAAGAACCCTACAGACGGATCTAGCCATGAACCATAAGTCGTACGTTTATTACATGACATTACGTTGAACTACCTGAATCACTAGAGGATTAGTTCTTAGTGTGCCAACTGGAGTATTAACTGAAGCTATTTACTCTTTGTTTGTTTCTATTCTGTCTTCTGTCTACTGTCGATCCTAGGCATTATCTCATGCTTTTTTATGCCTCGGCATCTCCATTAAATTCTCGGCCGTATCCGGTGCTCCACTACTCCCGTACCGGATCCGAAACCCGAGGCGGTGAGACGGCTGGATTTAATCATCCGAATTCCCCTTATTACGGAGGAATAATGAATGAGTTAATAGCATTAAATCCAGGGGATATGCGAAATTGCTACAGAATACGACGCTCACGGGTTCCCCGATTGGTGCTCGCATATATATCTTGTCCTACGGTAGGCGGACAGTCGGCGTGTCGATCACTTCTCCCCACCGTCTTGGCACCTCGAACGGCGTTTATTTACCACCGAAAAGCCCGTTCCTGCAGTATGTAGGTGTTCTTGGGCTGTTTTGTTGAGTGTGCTTCTACGGAGTAAATGCTGCGCCTTGCATGATCAGCACTAATGGCTCTCACACTTGACGATGATGGCACCTATCCTACTATCATAGCAAAAAGCTCAAGCCATCATCAAGAGCAAAAGGATAGGTCTCAGAGGGAGTCGAACCCTCGCTGGCGGAATCAGAATCCGCAGTCATAACCGTTAGACCATGAAACCTCACAATATGACTGCTGATGTCGCTGGCAGCGGCAGCGAAATTTGCCAAGATGGAACTCATGATTCACCAACATCATGTTAGCCCGTAGCTATTATAGTCACAACCGTCGGTACTATGCTCCGTACGGGGTAGTTGGAGAATGGTCATTGTTACAAGGCTTCCAAAAGACCCTTCCATCTTCCGTGTGTAGTCGGCGAGGTCGAGACTTTTGGGTTATACCCCTGCCTCTGATCTTTGATCTTAGGTCACATCGGGCTCACGTCTTTATCTTCCCAGCTAAACTCTTGTACCATGCAAACTTAATTTTTGACATTGGAGGAACCGGTCGCAGAACTGTGACCTGACAGCATACTATTCTCAACCGCTATTGGTCACGGCAGCAACAATTAGCAGTTGGGACGCTATGTCGAGAGTATCAGTGACTGGGGAAAGTGTATGTGCACAATATTATTCTGTCCCGTTCTTATCCGTTCGTCTATTCTGGAGGCCGTTGAACAACCTAGTTCACTCACATATACGCTGACCACCCATCCTATCTCAAGACCCCATCACGTCGGCATCTTCCATCATACTACCCAATACGCCACAAACTTGGTATAAACGCAACGGTCCGCTAACTTGAAGCGCCGTGTCTGGTGCAACGTTCCAGCAACTTCTTTTCGAGAGACGTAAGCGTGGGCAAGTTTGTTTCTTGACGTTAACAGCAAACATGTTGTTGCCAAACTTCAAGTTGCCGCACAAAGAACCCCCGAGACTGGATACTAGGTAGCTTTACTTGCCCAGGTACTTCTGACATCAGTGCACTGATGAGCTTGTTTCAAGATACAGGTGAATCGCAAATGGAGAAAATGGAATTTGAGGAGTTGTCATCAACTTCCATCTTGAGCTACAGCTGCCTCAACAAACTTGTATGTTGGTACAAGGTAAACATAAAGAGAGGCAGCTGAGAGGCGACTGCTCCCTACCCTGCAAACATCAGAGCCATCTATTTTGTCGTTTGGCTGGTTAATGCTTTCCTCTTAAGGTACTCAAAGACTTGACTGAGAATTGATAAATTCTGCAGAATGCCTGAAATTATCTTTCCTCCTTCAACTAACATCAACATCATCGTGGTTATCATCACAACTCTCGTTATCACCATATTGGTTACAGTATTCCATCTTAATTGTAGTGCTCCGTGTTGAATGACCGACCAAGCCATCCGCTCGTTGTATACTATTAGCCTTTGAGCTTTTCCTCACTTCCCGAGACCTTGACAATCGGCCAACTTGTCATGGAATCTTGGGACAGCGACTGCCCCAACTGTGATCCATCCGGGTCTATAGCGGGATTGATCGGAGCTCAATTCTGCGCAGCCGTAAGTTTTCTCTCACATAGCTCTCAAGTTTGCTGCAGTTGTTGACATCAGCAGTGCCATACAATATGGTTGAACGGCAACAACTCTCCTCGAAATAATTAGGAATCAAGGCCCGCGCCATCTTCTTTGAACCCTGGAGCCCCAGAATTTCAACTCCCAGCTTCTTCCACGAGGATTGTCTCTTTGCCTCGGTCGTCAGAGGGAGGCCCAAGCTCTTTGTCAAACACACAGCCTCCGGAAGAGAGACACGCATCTGAACAGATGCAGTCACTGGAAGAGAGACAAGCGTCTGAGGGGATACAGCCCCCAGAAGAGAAATACGCATCTGAGGAAATACAGTCTCCAGGGGAGAGACATGCATCTGAAGATATAGGGTCTCCAGGGGAGGGGCACGTATCTGAAGAGAGATACGCATCTCAAGAGATACAGTCACCCAGAAAGAGACACGTATCTGAAGATATAGGGTCTCCAAAAAAGAGGCAGTCACTTTCCCCGTCCTTTTACAAGATTTCTTCACGTGAAAGCAGCAAATCTCCTGAACCAACACACCCAGCCCGAGGAATCAAGTCTCCTGGAAACATTTCATCACCGGTGACGGCTCCAACACCCGATGTCGTTGCACCCCCTCCTGTGGAGGAAGAAACACATGAGGCTGACTTAGATCAAAACCCACCGGTCTCCCACCAGATCCAGTCTCATGTTTTATTTCCCCCTTTAGTCCCTGATCAGGAGAAGAAGCCCGAGGAGAAGCCCGAGGAGAAGCCGGGGCCGACTTGGGCAAAAATTGCTCGAGTCACCACAAAGAAAACAAACCAGTCCTCCGCGAAATTAGACTGGCCCTCCACGAGGCCGAACCAGTCCTCCGAGAACTTAGGTTGGGAGGTAAGCTAGCATGACCAACCAGCAAAAGAGCCAAGAAGGGAGACCAAGGATTTTACCAAGAGATAGAGAGATTGAGTCAGTAGCAGCCTGCGTGATAGCGATCTGAGATTTCTGGATTCATGCAGCGAGATAGTCAAAATACATTACTTTGTTCTCGGCAGTAAACATCTCTTGTCCTGAGCCATCCCCTCAATCATGCGTTGACATTACAAGAAGCTGCCAAATTTTCAATATATAACAGCGAGGCGTCTATATTTCACAGACAGCTTAATAGTCAACAGGTTGATGTAAGTTCGGCTCTTGTGAGACTTGCTTGGTATCTCAACAACCAGCCAATAGACTTGAACACATTAGCATTACCTTACAGAAGGCTGTGAACATTGGCACACTAAACAGCCGTTGTCGGAGATACAAGTGTTTGATATCCATTAACACAACCAGCATGGCTCAAGCTCACAGTAAAAGCACTCAAAATCAGTCTTCATTCTTTATGGGGTATCCCTGACGTCCATTTATGTAATTAGCAATGCCGCTCGTAGCTCAATTCCAATCATTCCCGTGTGCCCGACCAACTAAACCTCTATTCTATTCCGTACATCGAAGCGCATACGTTAAGAAATTGGCACTTGGCTGCAGTCATTGCACGTTGTGTATCGAGGCGGCACGATAGCAATGCGTTCTCTCACCAAGGTCTGCCTCTAAGACCTCTCATTGTCTTCATGCCACTTCCTTGCGAGTGAACGACGAGGAATCAGGACTTCTGATATCGTCCCCAATATGATTCCCCCAGAGTTTGGTGAGTGACGATCCTACTCTCGCCTTCCCTCTCGTGGTGGTCCGTTACCAGGCCCTCCTCCGCCAAATCTATCGCGGAGCCAGCTAATGGGGCCATGGCTACTCTGTCGACGTTGTTGATCCGAGTCCGCCGCTGACCGTCGGCTACTCTGAGAAGGGCTTCTCTGTCTCATCCGAGCGCCATGTTCACTCGGGGCAGTCGCTCTAGGACTTGTTGGAGAGTGTGAGCTTCGTCGCTGAAGTCGAGACGTGTCGTAGCTAAACCCCGATGTCTCGCCTCGTTCACGCTCGCGTTCACGTTCTCTCTCTTGTTGCCGGTTCGAGATAGTACGCAAAGCTTCATTCAGGCGACTCTGGCTCTGACTCGGAGGTCGCGAGAACCGCATCGAGCGTGTGTGAGAATGAGGGCTGTCGAATGTTGTCCACTGGTTGGGAGTAAACGTGAATGACGCTCGCGTTCCAAACGGATTCGGTTGGTCAGAGTTGGGCCCTGGATTTGGACTTTGGGATTGGTTGCCGTCACCGCTATTGTTATTGTTATTGTTGTTTCCATTGCCGCCATTATTGTTGCCACTGCGATCAGTCTTTTCGATCGGCGTTCGGCAAATGGGGCAAGTGTTGTGCTCCTTCAACCACAAGGTGACACACTCCTCGTGAAACCAGTGGTTACAAGGTAAAAATGTGGCCATATCCCCCTCCTTCATCTCATCAATGCAAATGGTACACTCTGCCTTTCCCTCCGAACCTAACATTTGTTTGTCAATAGGTTTTCGTTCCAGATTTTTGAGAGCTTCCTCTGTAGCTGGAGGGGCGGCATTAGACTGGGGATTGGCCTCCATGAGTCCAGTGATGATCCGATCCAGAGCCTCTTGGGAGTATACTGCATCACCATGCATTGCATTTGCTGGATTAAGAAGATTCAGGATATCCTGCAAGCTTCGAGCCAGACCGGGTGGAGGACCTCCGGCGCCTTCCTCGCCGCCATGATTATGAGCGGGTGGTGGTGGTACAATGTCGCGTAGCATGTTCTGAAAGAAACTGGCACGTTGGTTAGCTCCAATAGTCATGGAAATGGCCGTGACTCGCAAGCCGCCAGGTCGTTCAGCAAGCTGAAATGGGGGTTGTGCATACTCTTGAAATGTTTCGCCTCCTGGGGCACCAGCAGGACCACGGCTTGTTGCATGTATAGGTCCCGAGACGATTGTTACAGAAGTCGTTCCGCCTAATGGCCCTGATGTGAAGGTCGTCCGGTGAATGCGCGGTCCAAAGTTTGGTTCTTGGGGCTGTTCATGTTCTCCAGGGCTCGATGGGAAAGATCCATTTCCGCCAGGTGCTCGAGGTCCAAATCCGTTAAGCATATCCCAGAAGCGCTCATAAGTTGGCGCAGTAGCGGGATCATGATGATGTGGGTGGTTCGGACCGTCTCGGACGCTCCGTCGGAACACAAAGCCATGCTGAGCATGCTCATCTATGTCGGCTTCTTCAGGATCTGAATCGTACGGGTGATGCTCGGGTGAGGTGGAGGCAGAGGAGTGGTGATCAAAGTCGCGGGGATCGTTTGCGGGATCGATCTGGATATAGTGGTTAGCATTCTGAACAGGAAGTGGCAGCGTGGGAAAGCATACAATCTCTGTGATCTCGCCGTGACATTCGGGACAAGTTAGTCCATTCTCATCTCGATACCATTCCCCAGCGCAGGCGTGGCAATAGACTACCTCACGGCCCGCGGTCGCATCGAGGTGGCCATGCCTCTCGGCATGAGAAGACATCTGCTGCGCTTGGCTGCGTTGGTACGCAGTCAAGGCACTCAAACCAAGGCCGACAGCAAGGCCGGCGAGGCGAAAGGCGCGTGAAGCCAGACTGAAAGATAGTTCAAGACGTCGTTGAGGCGAAAGATCGAGGTCGGGTGATGTAGGAGGCCAAGTGTGAGAAGGTCCGCGTGAGGTCAACAGATGTTGAGATTAGTAACACAGGTTGAGTGGTAAAGGGTCGTATGGAGGATTAAAAGAGAAGTAATAAATAAGGAGGAAATGGTCCGGCTCGATCCAGGAACAAGAGCCAAACGAGGCTATCAAGGCGATGAGATAGATATGATCGATGCAAGGTGGTATGGCGTCCGTTGGTTGACGTTTAGTTTAGCTCTTAGGCTGGTGGCGAATAACTGAAGAAGTGACCCGCAAACCAGGCAAAGAACAACGGTGATGCAGTGCCAAGCCAATGACGAGCTGAGTGAGAATAGACACTGACAGCCAGTGCCCGTATGATCAAAAGCGGTATGAAGCGAGAAAGAAAATCTAGGTAGGGCAAGGTGAGCAAAGTAAGGTAAGGTAGGTAGTAGGTAACGATTGTAGGTGAAGGTGAAGAAGATTGAGGCAGAGGCAGCGCAGCCCAGTAAACCTGGAACACGATCGATACCCGCGGAAGAAGATCGGAGCAGCTGAAAGATGACGAACAGCCTCAGGTTTCCGCACGTAACAGAGACAACATAAGGAAAGGAAAGGGGAGAAAAGTCGGCTTGAAATTAATACTCAATCAAGCAACTTGAAACAATCAAATACTAACAAATCGATCAATATTAAAGAGGGGAAATTGCCTTGACCAACAACGCAAAACAGCCTTGGAGCCTCAATAAGCATAAGCAGCGGAGCACCCTCACGTAGGTTGTGCAAGGGTGCTCTCTACCTACTGTAGAAAGATACCTGGGCCTAGAGCCGGTAGTGACCTCAGTGGCAGCGGCTTAAAGTGGACTCAGGCAGTTTAACCCTGGTGCCCTCAAGTACCCCTGGGCCTGATATTTGGTACCTGACTGTCTAAGACTGAGGGGACTGCCCGTGAAAGTGTTGGCAGACCGGCTATGGTGGGGGCTGAGTTGGTGTGTCTTTGAATATGCAGCAGTTCGTCTTGAGGAGAACTGATGGCCAATGATTCACAGCCGGCTTGTCCATGATGCTTCTGTTATTGGTTGTCCTACATAGTATCGGGCAGTCAGTATCTCAGGCAGACTGGACGGGACTGGACTGTTGGGCTATGTCTGAATTGCATTTATCGAGGTAGTAGTTCTGCATCATAATTTAACAAGCTACATATCTTTGTGATTACTTCCCTTATGCTTATCATTAGGGTTCTTGAAAATATATGTATGACCCAAGCTCAATTAGGTGTTTTGTTACAAGCAATGTCTTCTGCCCTGTCTCAGTTGGCACCTTCAACACCTTCAGAGGAGCCTCGTGTCAATCGTATTAACTGTTGTGTAGGGTGTGTTACTGAGTTCTTATCATAGCCCTTGTCTTGGTCGCTCTAATAGGAATGTCACGTAGGTTCGGCTGTAACGGATCACCATCTGCGGTCGTCTGATGCTTTGTGTGAAACCTGTTCCAGCAATGTGGATTTAGTTCAAACTCACTTCAAGAGGACGAGGTTCAAATAGAGGCCTACACACATCTTCCCAGCATACCTTAAAGTCATCGCAAGCTTGTTGTGAAGAGAATAGTTCCAATATCGTGTGTTCGACTAATGTTTCTTCACGTTAGACGGAAGGCATACTTGGAAAGTCCAGGCATGAATGAGTTCATCTCAATTTCGAAGCACTTTTTGTTCTTCGTACAGCCGTCTAAATACCAGTGTGTATCTGCTTCTCGGCAATTAGACGGCAATGGTAATTCTCATAAGCATATTTAGCAGTGCTCTGATTTGGTCTCAGAAACGAGCATTAACACCCATTTAATAACCCTCTGGTCCGAGAAGCAGCATGTTGGTAAACCAAGGAACAAACTAGAGACTTCTTGGGTCGAAATTTGGCTTCTCATCACTTTGATCCCAGTCGAGATGTTCCAGGGAGCTTCGTGAAATGGAATATTAGCGACCATGATCATCGCAACATCATAGACACCAGATATTGATCTTGAATCAGATTGTATTCATCTTGTCGCAGAAATTTGTACACAGTGTCGTTTTATCCAACTCTATTCGCTCTTTGACGCATTTCCCTTGTCCTCCTCATCCCACTGCTTCAACTGTTTCGACCAGCTAAATTCCATTGTCAGCACTTTCGCTCAGAACCTTAGCATTTTGGAAACGGATAACATACTGTCGGCTAGCGTACCACTGCCCTTGCTCAGGTCGGTGCGCCCATTGTTCTCGCCCGGCGCTGAACTTCCACGTAACCGCAACGATTCCGGCCATGACGACACCAGCGATCAGGGTGTTGGCGCGCCAGTTCGCAGGCTGCGCGTACCAACCACCGGCTGGGGACCAGACGTGCTTGGGGTAACTGTCGCAGGATGGGTTAGATAGGCAATCGCTTCGCTTTCGGTGCTTCGGTTCGTGAGAGGTAAAACTTACGGGACTTTTCCGCCGCCGCCCTGGGTCAATTGTTAGCACAGACTCACTCCAGTTTGTAGACTTCACTCACCATTTTGAATAATTGATCAACGGACGTAAAAGAGAGGTTGTAGGAGCGCAATGGCAACGTTGAATTGATGTCAAATGGCCGGTTACCAACAGGTGAGGTCCCAGCTTCCAAGGCTGGCCGGGAGAAAGGTATTGCGGGCCGCCTGTTGTTCCGGCCAAACCACACACCCCAGCTCACACGACTCTCTAGCCTCGTAGCGCAGAACTTTTTACCCGTCGACGACCGAAAAAACAGGCGACAATCTCCAATTCGCTCTGTCGCCTCATCGACGCCTTTTACAAACCGACGGGACATTCGAGAGGGAATTTATTTGGCTCGATGAAGAGGGTACGGATCGATCGATGGGGCGGCCAATTGCTGCAGGCCCAAGCCCGCAGTATCGGTAGCGGTATCTCAAGACAGGCATTTCTACAAACGACTCGACGTCAAGCTTCTACAGCTGCCGCTTCTCAAGCCAACGAACAAACACCTACATTCGCCAATCTACCATCTCCTTCTCCCGAACGTGCCGCTGAGTCGGCTAAGCTTGCGGCTCTCCACTCCCGGTTATCCCTCTCCAACAAGATCCCTCTGGAAACTCTCGCCCGGGCCCTCATCGTTCCATCAGCCGACAAGAACCCCAGCTTCAACAACGCCAACCTCGCTTTCCTCGGCAGCACATTCATCAATTACCACGTCCTCGAGTTCCTCGTCTGCAAATGGCCTCGTCTACCAATGGCCGTCCTCTACGAAGCCCTCCGCGCCTATTCTGGAAAGGAATCTCTGCATCAAGTAGCTCGCAGGTGGGGTGTTGAAGCCGCTGCTGCTCCCGGCGAGGAGGTCGACCCTGGCCTGTTACAATGGGCACCCCGAGATGCGGATATGCAGTCACGCTGGGGCTCTGTCCGTCAAGAGTCCGCTTTTACCGACCGATTTAAACCCCGACGTGGAATCAGCAGTCGTGTAGTCTACGACAATGCTTTTGGTGACCCTGTGAACGTCGAGAAGATGAGCAGCGAGGAGGGCTATAAGTACTACCAACACGAGGCGTACTCTTCATTTGTCCAAGCCGTTGTTGGTGCTGTTTACACCCACTCTGGTCAAGACGCCGCTCGCGATTTCGTCAAGGCTCACGTGCTTGCTCGACAAGTCGACGTTTCTACCATGTTCGAATTCAAACTACCTACACGAGAACTCTCCATGTTGTGCGCTCGTGAAGGATTTGAGGCACCTATTGCTCGTCTAGAGAGCGAGACAGGTCGACATTCACGAACTCCTGTATTCATTGTTGGTATTTACAGTGGTTCCGAGAAGCTTGGTGAAGGTGGCGGCCCTAGCCTGGATATTGCCAGGTGGAAGGCATCGATGAACGCCCTCAAAGCGTGGTACCTCTACAGCCCCGGCAATAAGGTTCGGGTACCAAGTGATATGTACGAGCCGGATGCTAAGCACTGGAAGGCCCCTCATATCGATATTGGTGAGGTCATCTAAACAAGAAATGTCGTGGTGTTGGATATATATGTACTCAGAGCGGCGTATCAGGCGTCGGCTCTTCATGTGGATAATGAGCAATTTTCGCCCCGGTTGGGCTGTGTATAAAAATTACATGGGAGCATAGGATCCTAGAGGATCGGGATGGGAAACGTCACTGTAGGATACAATGTAACACAATGACAAAACTCAACAAAGTAAGAGTCAGAATCAAATTTTTACATTACACTGCGTCCCTGACGCCTGCACGGGTATACTAGATACATGGTTCTATAAGTCAAATGATTATTCTGCCAGTAATGTTGAAATCACAGGCTCAACTGAAATGATCGCCTTCACCCAGACGGATGCCTTCGCCTCTCCTCATACGAGATCGATAGCGATCCTGGCGTTGGGCCTTTTCTGCTTCCTCGCGAAGCTTCTTCTTGCGCTGATACACTGCGCGGATGGTATCTCGGATCTGCTGCTTTCCCTCATCATAGTTTGCTCGAGCCAACGCAGTGACATTATCAATCTGTTCAGGGGTATAGATGAAGTTCCATGTGCTCAGGTAATCGGTAGTTCCGGGAGAAATACCAGGAACCTTGTCGTTGGAAATGAAAGGCAAGTAGACAACAGCAATGCCAGCATCAGGCTCCATGAGTTGCCATGATGTCTCGTCCGAGATTGCTTTTGAGGGAGGGGGTGGCTCAGTACTGCGTTCTGTGTTGGTCCCGACCCAGACAGTGCAGTAGCCCAAATCGCCGGACTCTTGATCACCAGGCTCGAATTTGGTCTTGTCATTCTCTGCCATAACTTGCTTGCCCTCTTCGTGAGCTTCTTGGCGAAGCTCATCCTGTTCTTTTTTGGCTTCGCGAAGTTTAGCCTCAGCTTCACGAGTGGATTTCGCCTGTGCCTCGTCTAGCTCTTCTACGACCTGGGATGTAGCTTCTCCAGGCTTGGGCCAGCCAATGCCAACGGGCCAACCCTTGACACCACGTTGACGGGCGTAGCCATCGGCGACTGAGAGCCAGTTGTCGGTTTTGATGTCTGCAGAGGCATCAAAGGCAACAAGAACGTCCACATCTCTACCCGGTCGCAGGAGGGGGTAAATAGGCAAGTTGTTGGACATTCCAGCATCCATAAGTTGAATATACTCGTTGTCATAAATACTGGTCGGCGTGGTTTCCGGTAATTTTCCGTGCATTCCGTAGGCAAAGTTGGGTATTTTGGCAGGATCAATAGGATGCACTTTGACCAAGTCATCGTCTCGTGTCGAGATGAGTTCATCAATAGTCCCGAAACCAGTCAAGCCCTGGACAAGTGGCTTGATCTCTCGGTAATAATGACTGAGTGTTGCACAGAATGCGCTACCAAAGATGCCCATGAGGAGTGGTAATCGAAGTTCAGGGAGATGGAAGCCATCCTCAGGAGGAACATCACATCCCTGGTTGAATCTGCGGCCTAGAGCCCAGGTGGGGATACCAGCATCGAACTCTTCACAAAAGAATTCGTAGGGTGTGATCTCATACCACTGAAACCAAGCCTCCTTCTTGGCTTTCTCTTTGGCGATCTCGGCTTCGATAGGCCCTTGTTCAGCAGCCTCTGGCAAGTCAGGAATCTCGTGTCTCACAGCAGTATAGATGGGCATCGGTAACTGCCCGTATTGGACATATTGGCGTTGGTTTGAGAGCTTAAAGTCGCGATCGTTGACCCCAAGGTCTCCTTTCGGCACTAGATACCGAGCTGCCAGTAAGACACCATACACATCAACGAGACCAAAATCTGCCTTGGGATCACCCTTGAGCTTCTCGACCATGCCACTCAGGAGGTATTTATTAGTGGGCATAGAAGCAAGAGATTGGAAGGCCACGGGTGGGTAGGCGATATGGGTTGAGGCCCTAGCTTTGAGGTGTTCGAGAAGGTTACGAATGTTTCCCTTGTTGAACGATGTAAGGCTCAGAGCCTGAAGCCAGCATGAGCCGCTCACGCCTGAGGTGTATGTGACGCAGTCAAACAACCCATCTTCTTCTGTGGCAAGAATTGATCCAGTTCCAGCAATAAGTGCTCTCAGACCTCCACCAGAGCCGCACATGGCAATTGTTGGAACATCATCTGGATGGACATCCTCCTCCTTGAGTCCGAGATATTTAGCCAGTCCTATTCTGGCGACTCGTTTTCGTCGGGACAAAAATTCCTTCTCCTCATCGCAAAGATTTGGTGAAACTCGAACTTTGGCTGAATATCGAATCTCGGGATTAATCAGAGGGTCGTGGGCGTCTTGCCAAATCTCGTCGGCCAGAGACCCTGGGGACATGGACAGTTCACGTTGAAGTTTCCGAACGTAACCCGGGATAAGTCTGGACCACTCAGGGAGGAGATAACTAACGACCTTGTCGGAGAAGGAAGAGAATTGAACATCGTTGAGCTTACAGAACGTCTCGAAGCGGCGAGCAAAGTTTATCCAGGCCGACTGATCCGTGTCTGATTCTCCATCCTGAGTCTTGTCTTGTTTCTCGTCCTTTGGAGAGTCCTCATGGGTTCGCTGCCTTGATTGTTTACCGGAAAGCTGTGCAAAGTCGTCAGAAGGGTAGAGCCACCAGATAAAAAGCCCGCCGGTAATTACTGCTACTGGAAACGTCGATTTTTGCTGTGCTTCTTGCTTGGCACCGTTCTTGGATGGAGATGTCCAGAGATGGCGGTGTTGACGATGCGATAATCTTCGTCGTGGGATACGCTGGTGGGTATTGAGTCTTGTAGTGACTCTATTGAGGCTCTTGAGAGAGCCGCGGTAGTGTCTCATGGTTTTGGGTGCAATTGGGTTTTGTCGAGAATTTTATTATCATAGTTGGACAGCGCACAGCACATGCTTTCAGTGGCTGCAAGCCTAAACTCAGTGCATTGTCGCAAGACAGATAGAGGAATGTTGGGTAGATTTTTGAAAGAGAGTATAGAATCGAAATTGTAGATTGAACCGCGAGATTAGGTAGACACCTCGGCAGGTATCCGAAGGAGTTGGTGCCTGGATGCTGGGGGTTTTATATGACACTGCCTTACGTTGCGCAACTTGTTGAGAATAGCTCAAGATGGCTGATGTCATTCCCAAGTTCCGTCCTGCAAAAGTGGGATGTGGGGTCTACGAATGCAAAACTAGAGGGGTACTCGAGAGCTGAATATGAGTCTCGACCATTCCAAAGTATTTCTCTATCACAAAATGAGGTCACAAGTACATCGGGGCAGACGGACGCTCCCGCATCATGCCACGGATCAAGCAAGAGAATCGAAAACTCCCGGTTATTGTATCAAGATGTTGTAACTTTTGCGGTTCCATTCGGAGGTTTTCTCTCTGTTTGGCATGTGGTATTCTTTTTATCTGTGCCACGGATCTTCAGGTCCGCTTTCAACTTGGATGGTCAAAAAGCTTGGTTCCGAGCCAAGGAGACAAGACAGGGCCCAATCGGGTTACAGCTGACCGTCAACTCGTGCACTCGTTTTTTAAAAGAGCTTATTGCCAAGTTTCTTTGTGGTAGGGTAACTCGATTTCGGGGAAAAGTCGTCGATACTCGATCTCTAGATCAACCGCTCTGCTCTGATACAGTTACAGAACTTGATAACTCAGATCGAAGAATTGTTACAGAGGCTATGTCTGATTTGATCGATTGAGAGACTTGCTCTTAAATAGTCTCAGTTCATAATATATTTGTCGAATTACAGTTTTGATCTCAAGTTGTCATCGTCATGATACAAGATAAACTCTCGACTTCTCCTTCACCTTGATCAGGGAAATGGAACACTCACAGCACTACTAAAACGATGGAGGGAGCGGCAGGAAAGTGGGGTCATCCGCGGTGGGGGGAAATGGAAGAGAGAGTAGCGGACCTCCAACGCCAAAAAAGGTGGGCGGTGAAATCGCAAAGCTAAGGCTAGTGAGAGATGGGCCTTTCAATGGTTTTTTTTCAAGGTGATTTTTTCCTCGCGCCGGCAGAATCAATCAATCGCATTTTTTTTTTACTCTTCTTCAATTGAATCTGTTTTATACAAACAAAAATCCATCAATTGTGTAACCTCGAGTTAATTCTTTCTATCAAGGTAAGCTTCATTGAGCAGGCAACAGTCACACCGATGACTCGCTTTTTTTCAACCCCGCCACCATCTTTTTCGTTTTCGCGACCTTTTCTCACTTCGCTTCTAGTTTCTTTCCTCTTTATCCTACCACTCAACACTTCTTAGCCTGCGACCGTGAAAAAGTCGCGATCGCGCATCGTTCCCAATTATCAAATAACGGTCGAAACTCACAATGAGCGAAGCTGAAGCCCCCAAGCCTGTCGAGGCTGTCCAGCCTGAGGCCGAGGTTCCTACCACCCAGCCCACAGAAGAGAAGGTTGAGGAGAAGACAGAGCAGAAGGCAGAGGAGTCCACAGAAAAGTCTGAGGATAACTCTGAAGAGAAGAAGGAGATTCTCAAGACCACAGCCAAGCATGATGACGAAAACCCTCGCAACAACCGCAAATTCGACCCTTCAACCCGTGAGGTCACTGATGACCCTGAGGCCATCCGCAAGCAGGTATGTATAGCTTCATCTATCTTTCGTTGTCGCGCGTGGGTGTACTTACTCCCCTAGGTCGAGTTCTACTTTGGCGACTGGAACTTCCCTCAAGACAAGTTCATGTGGGAGTCATGCGGCGGAAGCGAAAACAAGCCCATGAAGGTCAAGACTATCCACTCCTTCAAGCGTATGCGAACTTTCCAGCCCTACAGTGCCGTCATCGCTGCTCTCAAGGACAGCAAGTTCCTTGAGCTTTCCGGCGAGGAGGGTGAGGAGGTCGTCAAGCGCAAGACCCCCTACCAGCCCATGAACGCCTCCAAGTCCAAGGTCGAAGCCGCCACCGTTTACGTCAAGGGCTTCGGCGATGAGGCCCCCAACACCCAATTCGATCTCGAGAGCTTCTTCGCTCAGTTTGGCGAGGTCAAGGGCCTTAAGCTCCGACGCACAAACGAGGGTCTCTTCAAGGGCTCCGTGTTCGTCACCTTCGCCGACGAGGATGAGGCGAACAAGTTCATCAAGATTGACCCCAAGCCTAAGTGGAAGGACCACGATCTCAAGATCATGAGCAAGCGAGCTTACTGCGACGAGAAGAACGACCTCATCCGACAAGGGAAGATTGAGCCTAACCAGAGCAACCCCCGCAAGTTTTATGAGGGTAGGGAGACAGGCAAGGGTGGACGTGGACGAGGTGGAAAGGATTCTCGTGGCCGTGGCCAGGACGACTGGAAGCAGCGACGCGAGAACGACCAGAAGAACGGTTTCAAGGACCGACGAGGTGGACGCGGCGGCCGAGGAGGTCGTGGTCGAGGCCGTGGCCGTGGTGGACGCGATGGTGGACGTGACCGCGATCAGTCCAAGGATGAGGTCAAGCACAGCAGCAACGAGTAAGTCGCCCTATCCATTATGCAGAGAGGCATTTGCTAACATACTACACAGCACCACCCCTCGCATCCAGTCCACCGCCGACGAGTCTGCCGATAACAAGAAGCGA
>NC_030989.1:3601911-3652843 GCF_000149955.1 Fusarium oxysporum f. sp. lycopersici 4287
CTTTTTACGGAGCAACCAGGTGCTTTGCTGTCCTTTCCTATTGTCTATCACGGGTCTATAGATGGCTAGTGGCATTTGACAGAGATTATAAAGCAAGTGATACTATTCGCAAGTGACGACGATGACGCGGGATCGCGGTTCACGTTCGTTTTCTCTATATGGTCTTCCTCTTTCTAAGAAAACACCCCATTATACCTCATGGCGGCTCTAAACAGAGTAATCCAGCTTCTTATCGCCAAGGACACCCCAGAACTCTTCGATAAGCTCCTTCTGGCCACTTGGTGCTCCTCGCACAGCAAGATATACGCGCGCCTCAAGCTCAGGATCCCAATTGCCCGGGTTTCCATGTACCATGCGACCACCAGCCTCATTGAGGATCGCCCATCCAGCACAAACATCCCACGCCCAGCATCCACCCTCCCAGTACAAGTCAACCTGTCCCGCGGCCACAGCAGCAATGTTCAGCGCAGCAGAGCCCATCGACCGCAACGAGTGAACCATTGATCCGCCATTCTCAGGAGTCGCTGTGAGCTTTCGGAATGCTTCGACCTTGATGTCGAAGTTGGGTCCGTCACGTTGCGCTCCCCATTCAACAGCGACGAGAGAACTGCCGAGGCCCTCGATGGGTCGCGGTGAGCGTGCGAGAGGGAGACGGCGAGGTTCTTTTCCACGACCGTGGGTGAGGAAGGCGCCGCGGCCCTTGATAGCGGTGTAGAGAGTGTCGAGCCATGGGTTGTAGATGACGCCAATGGCGGGCTGACGATCGATTGCGAGACCGAGAGAGATGCAGGCGCTGGGGAATGAGTGCACGAAGTTGGTTGTTCCATCGATTGGGTCGACAACGAAAGTTGGCTCAGAGCCAAGTCTCACTCCAGGCTTGTATGTCTCTTCGCCCATGAAGGAGATTGAGGGGAATGATGAGGAGAGGCGGGTTGAGACCATCTTTTCAACGCCCTTGTCTGCTTCGGTAACAATGTCGACGGCTGCAATTATGTCAGCTACAAAACATATCATGGACAGAACATGATCGTACAGTTGAGCTTGGTGTCGGTGTCGAGCTCAGCAGGATTGGCAGCCAAGATCATGGCTCCGGCCTCGTAGGCCACTGAGACGAGCTCATCATGAACAGCTTGAAGATCGATATCAGCCATTGTGTATAATTTCCTTCTTGTTGTTGACTGAACAAGATAAGATGGTGTTATGATGAAGTGGAGAGGAACAGATTTATGGAGGGGTTCTCAATGATTTGGCGGGGCAGCTCAAGCTGACGTCTGTGAGGGGCCGAAAGCCGGGGCCGGTCAGAACAGACCATCCGGAGCTTCCTAACATTGCAGTGATACTCAATGAACAGGGGATAAATAGCACGTTGGGTTTGTGCTGTGCTTCAATTGGACACATGGCATTTCTCAACCAAATCCAGGGATAGAAACGCCGTGAATTGAGTGTTAAATCACTATCGACAAGAGTGGTACAAGACTTCCGTAAACTACCAAATTGAAAGAATCCTCGCAGCACATACACAATGTCATGATATATCAGAATTCCACCCAGCCAAGTCCAGGCTCTGCATGAACCACAGGTTCCCAAGCCCAGTAAATAAGAGAGAAAGAAGGAAAGGCAAGCATAGCAAAATTCGCAGACAATCCATAATCGCGCAGCTTTTGTCTCGTCTCCCACAACATACTCGACTCTTTCAGCTCATGTCTCGTCTTACATGTTCTCCCTAAACACAGACCGTCGCTCTGTCGGACTGCTCTCGGCGCTGCCGCTTCTGTTCTTGGGTTTCGCAACTCCCGTGTCGATAGGTCGAGGGCTCACGCCGCGCAAACTTGAACCAGCATCGTCATCAAACGGGTTACGTCCTCCAGGTCCCGATGCAGGACTTCTGCTCGCCCTACGACCCCGATCTTCCTCCTCGTCGAAACCTCGGCCGCCCGACAATCCCGGCGTCGCCGCGAGGTTCATGTTGTAACCACCGCCGTATCCGGTGTCCCGGCCGCGACCACCAACGTCCTCTTCATAGTATCCATATTGGTCTGCTTCGTTTCCAACGCGCGAGTCCCACGCTTCATCAGGGTCGAGCGGACCGAAGCCGCGACGGCCGCGGGCACCGCCGGATTGCTCGTAAGCGCCTGCGGCGGATCGGTTGTTGCGGTTCTTGAATTTGCGAATCTTGTCGTTGAACCAGCCAGCGATGCCGCTAGGGGCGGGTTGTATTCCATAGCCGCTGTCTTCTTTATGCCATGGTAGATACGAGGCGAGACTTGGGGGGGGAAGCTGTAGAGATAGGGTATTAGTTTGATTGACAGGATTGGGAGCGAAGGAATTGACATACACCAAGTCTGCGAGCACGAAGCTGTGTGAATACAACCCATCCAACAGCTCCTGCAACGAGCAGGACGATAATGGCGATTACGATACCTCCTGCCGTCGACACCATCTTTCTGTGATCCCGCTTCTGTGTGTCCCAAGGGATTTGCGATGCGATCAGTCGCGTGGTGACGCAAGACGAGAGGGTGAGACAGATGCTGGTCGGGCGCAAATCGCAACGATTGCGTTATCTATCTTGGTATTTGAATAGTAATAATCCGCCGTGGGAAGGAGAAGATACAATGAAGGGTTATTTTCGCAGGCGAGATTTGGTGTCCTTTGTTTGACTTTGGCTTGTCTTGTTCGGATGAGGTGGCGGTGCTTCGTCCAAGCTCCTACAGTGCAAGTGCAGTATGAAGATGTCACTGACTGGGCTTCAATTGAGATGTAATGGACGCTGGAGGACTGGACGGGAAAATCTTAGGGCGGTCCACTTCTGTCAGTGTCCACCGACTAGGGTTGCTTACAGTGAGCTTGGCGCTGATGCCGGCTCTGAATTTAGTATCAGTGGCCCGCTGTAGTGGAGAAAGGCGTTTAAGTCCCTGCAGAGTTCCATATCCAATTCCCTGAGAAGTCCAATGCTTATATTCGCATATCCATGTCAATTGGACTTCTTTCCAAGATTAACCATCGTGAGAATGATTTAACTGTTCTGGCGAGTCCTGCTTAAAGCTTCCTCCTATCTCATTAAATAATTAGCATCTTATTTCATCCTCGTATTCCTCATCCGAGCAAATCCGCTCCCTTGCATCCGAGTCTATTTCAGTCCATTACACGGCTACCAGCCTCTTGGAATAACAAAAAACATGCAATTAACCGCTCTGTATATCTAACTCTTCCTGGGGGGTTATCCCTTGATACCGCACTTGTTCCAATGTCCTCCCTGCCTCGCAAACGACAAGCTCTCCACGAAATCCTCCAGCTTACACCGTCCATACTCATCTCCTCCGCAACTCTCCATCTCCATAACTCTATCATTTATCAATACTCTAACAAATTCCTCTCCTTTCTCTTCATTTGTAGCGCCGCACTCAAGCTTCTCTACATACATACGCGCAGCAAAGGGGACTACCCATGCTGATGAGTAGCCATGTGCTCGGATAGCTGGCACGATATGGTGTTTCGGCAGCTTGCTTGTCGAGTTGTACAGACCCATTGCTGAGAAAATAGACACCATGGTGTTGTCATGGCTGAAGTCTGCATATAGCGCCCTGTCCAGGGGAAATGTCTCAGGATTGCCGTCCAACGTGCGATTGGTTGTGGTGCGGTCATCAACAGGCTTCCTCGTCAATCGAGAAACAAGCTCGTTGACGTATCCTACGCCCTGTGTCGGTCCCATTGCGTTGCCATTGCCGTATTCATAGTATTTGCCCAGAGTCATGTAGTAATCGTAGCTTCGCCAATCTTCTATGGAGAAAAGGTCGCAGAAACGGGATTGTCCTACACCATCAGGAGTGTTGACTATGTTGAAAGGGCACAGATCCATGAGATAGATCGTCTCCTGTAGCGACAGTTTGGCTTTGTGCAGATTCCTGTTGAGTCTATCCCGAATAGGAGGCAGGAATTTGTTTCCCCAGGCGGTCTGCGCACTGTTGTCGCCAACCTCATCATTGTCCTCGAACGAGCTACATGTTCCATGTGACAGTGTGTTGTTGATACCGGGCTCCTCGGGAATTACAAGAATGTCATCGGTGTAGTCATATCCAGACTCTCCTCGAGAGGCATAGAAACCTTGTGTGAAGTTGTGAGACGACATGATAACTCTGTCGGATCCTGATGCCCTGATGAAAGGCTCCGTCTTTTCAGCGAGTCCGATGTATCGCTCATAAAAAGCCTTTCCAGAATCAATCATCTGGTCTTGACCAAAATCGGTCAGATCCTCAGATCCGAGGTTGTATTCGTAGTCACTGAGCCATTCGTAGCCCTTGCCATAGTTGGTCACTGATTTCTGGAGGCGGGCAATGGTGGCGCTGTATGCTGTAGTCTTGCCGGCGGTTGGATATCGAGCTCCATGACGAGACAGGGCGATTCCTATGGTGACCTCGCAATCATCCGGTGTTGATGAATCAACCTCTGATGGGACAGAGAAGAAGGAAGAATACTGTCCCCAGAGCTTGGAAATGTCATTGCAGCTTCCGTCATACTCACATCCAGATGACAGTGTGCTTGCAGATGTTAGTTTGGGGTCAAATATGAGAATTGGATGAGGGTGCTCACTTGTTGTGAACCCAAATAGCGAGTACTGTGATCAATGCAACTGTGCTGGTTACCATGACAAGGTAGCTCCATCGTCGGGTCTCTCGACGCTTATGCTCTGTATGCCAGTTCTCAAGTCGCTCGGCGTCCGCATAGCTCTCTTCAGCTTCATCATCATTTCCAGAGAGTAGTCGCCCTCTCTCAGCATCGGCATCAGATGCATCTGAGCGATTCGCTTCTGAGGGCGCGTCGTCGCGCGGAATTCGAACCATTTCTACTGCTTCGGTTATCTTGACAGGGATGTTGTAGATGTTTACGAGAGCCAATAGCTCCCTGTGAGGGCGATAAGGTTAAATCAGCAACGACTGATGCGAATAAACACGCAAAGTTTGAGGCATTGAGCTACTAGCAGGTCTTTCTTTGATAGCCTTGCGCTTTGATCGCATTTGTTGGCTGGGAATAGTGTTGATTAAGCTGAGCTGAGTATCCCTTAATGTTGGAGGTTCAGAGACACTTCACTTCACTTCAGGTGAGAGTGGGCCACGTGCATGGTTATGAGGCTGACAAATGAGGCACCATTAGCCACATGCCGATGTCTTCAGCAGTTGTTACAGTGATTGCGCTCAGTCGTTAATCAGTGAAACAATGATACATGATTCAGAAGAGGAATAAACACGATAGTAAGAATTAGGTAATTAAACTTCCTTCAACATAATGATTTGGTTTGGTGTTGGTGTTGGTGCTATTATTAGATCTTACCAATACCCTAAAGTTCAGTGATGAAGGCGACAAATGAAGTGGAAAGTATCGAATGGAATATGCCGCTCTAGGCGGAATACATTTTAGTTGTATCATGCAGATCTCAAGATAACATCTCTGCTCCTATACCTCCAACCTCTATCGTTTAACATGGACATAAATTTTAGAGCAAACCTGCCGCCCAGAAACCAGTTCTTTAATCCAAACCCAATTCCCAAATATTTTATCCCATTACCATAGCATTTCAAATACCCAAAGACCTTGCCACGTAGTCTAGCTACATGGCAATAAGCCGTAGTACGAATGGTATCATCAAGTGTATAAGTCATAAAAACGTTGAAGAGAAAACGCGGGGTATAAGCCAAAATATCCAATCATTCCTTCACATTGCAACACCGACACTCCTCCTTTGAGGTCGGGTATCGTTTCTGCCAAACGTTGAAGTGGCGAACCGTGAGATGAGGGGCTCATCCTGTGACACAGCAGCTGTGCTACCCACAGAGCATGTTGTCGGGACTGTGCGGTTCTCGTCATCCGATTCCCACGTACTGACCGTATCGACTGACTCTGTGCTCCGCCGATGTTCTGATGCTCCGCCCAGCGAAACTTGGTAAAATCCTTGGTTGCCCCTGATAGGACGAGGAGCGTTGGTGACAGAGTCGAAACTCATGTTACGGTTGTGCTGTGACCCGGGGAAGAGCCAGCTCGACACCCGGGAAAAAGACTTCTTCTTCCTCAGAGGAGGTCGAAGTACTAAAGGTAGAGGTGGCGGTGGGGGCATATCATCTCGCCTGGGGCGAGAAGGAGGGGTAGAAGGTGACCTTTGCTCACCAGGAGTTCGGGATCTGCGAGGTGGTGTGATAGGAGTTCTCACAGGCGTACGAGGCGGCCTGATGGGTGCTGTGTGTGGCCTTTCAATGATATCAGAGTTGAGGCGCTGGGCAAAAGAAGGAGCTGCTGGGGGAAGAGCCGGAATTGACGGCATGGGCTCCAGGTCTGAAGAAGTCGGCGGGAGCGGTTCGTCACCAGGCCCGTAGATCGAGCTCATACCGGGCATGGTTCGGGCGACCGAGTGGGGAGTTGGTGGTCGACTAGGAACATAAAGACTCTGTCTCTCGATGACATCGTCAATCTGCTTCTGGAGTTTTTCAACCTCTAGCATAGCATTCGCAACTCGTTCCTTGACCTTTTCCACATCTGGTGAGCTATACGCACGAGGACGACCCGGTGACTTAGGGGGGATCAAAGGCGGGATCTCATCTTCTCCATGAGAGGAACTAGGAGCACTTCCCAGAGCTTGGCGACGTGGAAAGTGGAATGACATGGGAGAATCTGAAAAGCTCTTCTGATGCTCTAATGAAGGTTTCACTTCTTCGGGTTGGCTATCCGACACACAGCCAGAATAGTCTGATGAGGGGGCCGGGTTCGCAGGCCTTGGTTCAAAGTGAGGCATGATAGGAGATACACCATTGTCGGACTGATAGATGCTCAACTCGAGCGGGCGGTAAGGGCGATGAGGTAACTGTTTCGCAGGTCGAAGATTCGAAGCTCTCGATGGCGTAGGTTCAGGATAATCAAGAAATGGATCGGCAGCAGTTGATACATGGCGGAAGTCTGAAGGGGCTGAAATGAGCGGCCGGCGCGAACTTGGAGAGAGTGACCAGAATCTCCTTCTCTTTGACGAGACACTGTCTCTTGTAGACCTCTCCGACATTTTACGATGCTCCGGCATTGCAACAGGCTGGGGATGGTGAATTGGTTGGTCGTATATTACTGGATATGAACGCTTCTCATCGACTTGGCCTATCAGCAACTGGTCGTCGCTCAACCTGCCTACGGGCCACGAAATGTTCAAAGTTGAAAATGAATCCGAGGCCCAAGTATTGGCAGTGTGGGCAGAGGTAGAAGTAGACATAGACTTACTACGACGCGGCCTCCTGTCCTCTGAGGAGACCAGCGGTGCGCAGCAGAGAGATAGCCACGATGGCCAAGAAGCTCCTTCAGAGCCATGGGCACCGTGAGAACCGGCGTGTGTCATGCTGCGAAGCTCTCACGTCATACCGAGAAGGCGTATAGAACGTTGGGGGAGAAGAGAATGGCGGAGAGAAGAACGAACGATTCGTTACTCAACGAAGTAAAAGAAAAATGGCATAGAAGCTGAAAGACGGATCAACGTATGGAGATAAGGTGGGATATGAGTGTGTATGTAAGTATGTATGTACAGTACACTCCTTCGTATATGTAAGCCAGCACCAGTACTAGCAGCTGCAGAAGAGGAGTGTGGTTGATGAAAGAGAGGAATGGGATAGGACAAGAAGTGAAGCAAGACGGGAAAGCTGCAGGAGGAGGACCAGGGACCCGGCAGATAAAAGAACAAGAGAAGCAAACAGCGGCAAGCAACTTGTAATGCAGCCCAGCCCATCTCGTGGATGACGGCCGGGCTGCGACGTTCCCATGGTAGTATATCCACACCCACAGAGGCAACAAACGACAGTATTGGCACCCATGCCCCTACGAGTCTGTAGTGGGATCTGGGTTAGTTTCAAGCCCCATTACGATCGAATTTTAAAAAATTAAATAAGAAAAAAATGGGCGGCAGCCAAGGGAGATGCAAGACGACGTATCGAGTGGTTGACGATTGTCCAAGACGAACCCACGGTGCAGGTGATGGACCGGGGTCGGTTGTCTCGCCGGACCAGTCGGCGCTTAGAAGACGGTCCTGACGGACTCCCAATCATGTTAGCGCTCCACACTAACTCTATCAAAACACCACAGAGACACATTGACTGGGCCACACGTAGTGCCCGAGATGGTGTCGCTGTTGCCCTTGGCTTAAGTCTAGAGAGTCGAGTCAAGTCGATGTCGTGCATTTGGTTCCACTCCATTCCACTTCCAACTCGCCCTTTGGCTGGTCGTGGATCTTTCCATTGACTTTTTGGTCTGCTTGTCCTTGCCACAAAAGACCCCAGACGAGGTCTCGTGCTGCTACCTTATTGGATAGCCGCATGAGATGACGGGGTTTGAGGCCTTTGCCTGTGTTCGAGGCTGTGTGTCGTCACGCTGCGCATTTCTCACATTCTCTTGTCGAACTGGTGTGAACTTGGGTCTTGGCGAAGGCGTCGTCAAAACATGAGTTCCATACCCAAGCTATCATATAACCTTGAACAAGAGACGTTCTTCGTCAGACGTTGTACAGAGCGCATGTTCAAACAAAGGTCATAGCTCTTAGCCCTGCTCTCTTCGGTAAACGCACAACAGAACCTTGCCTCGCTTGCTGGCTCCTAGTGCAAATCTTAGCCTTGTCGACTCTGTTTTGCTTCATTGAATCGACATCTGACGTTGCATCCATACATCGTATTTGGGGTTGCACCGCCGGTTTGGTCAATACCCTGGTCCTGCCGGGCTGATTGGTAGATGCACCCCGGAACTTGGCCTCTTCATCATCTCTTCTCCATCAAATCGGTATGCTGCACGTTTTGTTACTCTTCGACCTTGCGACTGACAACCGTGTTTGTCTGTGAGCTGTGAAATGCTAGGATCTCTTGAAACGTGGGAGCTTCAGGAACGCCTGTCAATCTGCCTCTCATCGAATCCGGATGCTCCTTTGGGCCAGGTTTGTTATTACTTGGCCAAAGAATTGGTCGCTACATCCTAAAACAGCCGTCAATGATGTTTCATGGCACCCAGAATAGTGATGAGCACGAGGCCATTGTGATGACCCGTATTCTGGCGTGAGCTGACGCGATACGATTCGCCTGCCTTGAAATCTTGAGACAAAATGACTAAACGATGACAGTCCCGAAATTTTAATATTTGGCGCTGGTAGACCAGAACGGCTGAAATGCATTGCTTGGCCCTTCAGCGGCATCTGACAATAAGCGGCCATACTACGTTGATAACAGTGTCGTATTGCAATTGCCTCTTCGTCTCTCAGCCGGAGAAACAATGCACAGCCCTGCTTTTGTCTCAGTAAGAGTCACCAAAACCACTAAACACCAACAAACAAGGTGGGATGGCTTCATTTGTGGGGTCAATAGGAAGTGTGCCAGAAAGGGATTGTTAGGGCACCTCGGTTTAGAGAGACAAAGGGTCAAACCGTGCAGCTGGGTCGGTGTCAAGCCTGATCGACAGCCGGACCGCTCCCTGTTGCTGCTGCAAACATCCATGGCTGTTAGCTTAGTAGGGAGTCGCGTACTGTTTGCTTTTGGTGCCCTGCGAGCGAAATTCCGTTACGCTTCCTTCCGCTGCCTTGTCGTCAGATGAAAGGTGATACCCCTGACTTTGCCATTCCTTGGTTCTTAAAATAGCGACTCTTAAGTTGAAGTATGGGTGGCTTTGCAACCTTGGCTTGGCTAGCTTTTGGCAGGGATGCATCCAGAAGCTCGTCAGAGGCTCCCCTTAGGTTGTATCCAGTATGATGAAAAGATTTAGGCAAGTTTAGTGTAATGTTAGAGGGCCTTTACATTGGCCATTTTTGTCACTAAGGATAAAGGCCCTGGGTTTTCTTGCCTGCCCTAGAGGGGTTCTGAAGATAATGGAGACAAAAGCCGATTCACATGCGATGTTGTGTTCTCCATCAAGCACAAAATAGCAGGTGATGGATGTTCTAGTGGCGATCTTCAGTCATTCTGACTGATGTTTTTTTTTATAGCACTGCACAAGGCGCAATAATCAGTTCGGGGGGCAACCTGTCTCAGTCTTGACTTCGGGAATGGCTGTAGAAAAAGACAGAGGATCCTCTCATGTCTATTTTCCTTGTTTCTTGCGCAGTTGGCTCCTTCCACTCTGCAACGGCGGATGCAACGGGAGTGGCGCATTTGACTTCACGATGTGGGATCGATGCGGCCTCGTCGTTTTTGTGAGTGGAGTTGTTGAACTCGTTCGACTCAGTTGACTCGTTCTGTGTGGGAAGAGTAGCAGTCGATTAGAGGTCGATGGCGATGATTATCTTCAGCCAAGGTTGATTCCAAGGCAATGTTGTAATATGCAATGTAACCAAGTCATGGCTTTACTTATCGACTACTCCAAGGAAATGTTGAATGCATTGGAAGAACCAATGCAAGTTGCTGAGAACAGCAAGCAAAGATCCACTCAACATGCAAACCTCCTCTTGATTCAGGGAACCATCTGGTCTCCCTCGCAATGCCTCTGCCGTCCCAACGTCCAGACAAGTTCCTTTGCGCTATGGCGTGTACCTTGAGCTTTTGAACAGCTCAAAGTCCAGTCTCTCAAAGTACAACAGCCACAACACAAAGGAACATATCTGATGGCCAAACAGCATCACAGATGATGGCGACTTAAGTGTTGTCAATTGAAATATTGTTATTCCATGTCTAGATTCGCGAGGTTCCGTGTTATTGATCCCAAGACTGGAAGAAGTTTGAGATTGGCAGACAAGCTTCAACAACGCCGGGTAATAGATCTACCGACCGTGCTCCACACTGTTGGTCCCTGATTCCGAATCTGGCAGGCGGGACAGCGGTCACGCGTGGCAGAACGCCAAAAGTCAAGTAAATTCATGGATTAGAGATCTGGATTGCGACAAGCTCCGAGGTCGTCAAAATGGGCAAACGAGACTTCAACAGCGGAGATGGCGCTGCTGCTTTTCGCAAGCGCCAGAAAGTCGTACACGAGGCGCCAACAAGCGAAGATGTTACCTCGAGCGATCAATTGCGCAATCTCCTGTCCTTCGACCAGGATTTGCGCAACGCCAGGCATGGTAAGTGACGATGTTGTTGAAGGCACCAACGAACTTGATCTGATACATACTCCTCTAGGCCTTCAATCTTTCAAGAATCTCCTCGATCGAATAGTTCACGAAGAGGGTGACCGAAGAGCAAACCTCGACATTCTAAATCAATACCTTGAAGCCGTCAAGCCCAGAGATACATCCGAAGATGCAGTCTTTCTCAACGATATCATGGAAATGTGGTCCTTCGCCGTGCAGGTTAACAACGACGGTGTCATGTCATCTGTTGCCGTGGTCCTGGCTTTACTACTCCAGATCCTCTCAGGCTCACTACAACTTGTCAAGCATGGCCTCGGTATCTGCCAGACCCTTCTGCAAGAGCAGCAACTGAAATCATTGGCAAAGAATCTGTCAGCAGAAAAGAGCAAAGGTTTTATCATCTCGCCTACTCTCCGTCTCCTTCGAGAAGCTACATGCCTAGACGGAGGCTCCTATGCGAAGCGAATCTTCCGCGCTCGAAATTTCACATTGACATCGCTTGGACGAAATCTTGAAATTGGGCATATCGGAGATACGCAGGAAGACGTGCGCAAAGCTTCCGTCAGGACAAATGCTGTCCGTTTTTTTCTGAGCCTTCTCAAGTTCTTGGGTTCAGATGGACGTAAAGAACTTGTATCCCAGAAGGAACTTTTGTCCCATGTGACTTATATGATCAAAAGCGACCCTGCCTACCTCGTTGTGGATATTCTCGACTCTTTAAAGCTCTATCTTCTCAAGGATGACAAGATCCCCAGGGAAGTCAAATTCCGATGCTTCAACACCAAGTCGTTGGTACGCTTCTTGGCTTTATACACATACACTAGCGATGGCGAAGATGTCAATGAGAAGTCAACGGTGAGCTACAAGGCCCATCAACTCCTCATCTACATCTGCACGACGCCTACTGCTGGTATTCTATATCCTTCCACTGGTCTATACCCCAAAGAGTCTGAAGACGACCCAACGCCAAGTGGGCGTGCGAAGGCTGGTACACAGGGTGCTCTCTTCGCCGACAAATACAAACAAGACATTCCTGTGTATAACTTTGTCCTTGCCGAATTCGCTCAAAAGTTGCGGCCTTGGTCCAGTTTGAAACATAGCGAGCTTCTGGTAGCAATCTTCACCGCTGCCCCTGAACTTACTGCAAAATATTTCCTAAGCAACCGATCTTTCACGTTCGAACCAAAGTTATCCATGACATGGATTGGATATGCCGCGTTCCTCTTTAACACTATGCAACTTCCTCTCCCTCCTCGCTTCGGAGACCGATCGCGATCTGCCAAGGCACCTCCTCCCACGTCCATCCTTCTCGACAACATTATTCCTCTCCCCATCAATCAAAAAGTCCTGATCCGATGTCTTTCCTCCAAATCCAACCTCACATCTTTCTTTGCTACCCGCATTCTGATCGTGGCAGTCGAGAAGTTAGCTGAAGCTCTCAAGATGCATGAAGAGGTTTCAAAGGGCAATGATCCTGTCTGGGCAGAAGCTAGCCGTCGTTTAATCGATGCGTTTTGCCAACGTATTCCTGACATGAAAGAAATCGTTCGGTCTTATAAGGGAATACCAGCTGAGAACATTCTCCATAAGGCCATGGCCAGTCGTTTGCTACGCCTTTACTATGAAGCCATTCCGCAAGTTGCCCTTGCTGCCAACTTTGATGTTTCGCCTTTTTTCACAGAAGTTCTCAAGTCGCTTAACAAGGAAAGCGAGCAGCATGAGGACGAGTCACTGAGAGTCATGGAGCTCGAAAACTTGGTATCAATTGCCAGTTATTCCCCCGGTATGCGTTGGTTCTCAAGGATAGACAATCTCATCGATGGAGCAGGATCGTCGCCATACACTGCCCTCCTGCGGCTGCTTTGTGATAAGAAGCGAGATCTTCCTTTCCAGCAGCTGAAGAAGGTTCTAGGCGAGGTCGCAGTTGAGAACCAGATGGTGACGAAGGCGTCCCTGATGAGCCCCTTATTTGAGGCTCTCCAGACAACACTGGCCGATGCCAAGGCAAAGCCAATGGAGAAGGTTTGGTCATATGTTGACAACTGCATCAATCGATGTGCCTCCTCGCCAATCAAGTATCTCGATTTGTTAGAAACATATGCCCAGGAAGATGGTGTATCATCTGGTAGTGAGACTGCTTTGGTTAACGTGACCCTGGTAGAGCAGTTGTCATTCGCAATGGGCTCTGCTAACAGCGATGAGCAAGCTGCGCTTGGCCAGTTCCTGTGTTGCTACTTCTCTACTTCATACAAGTTCAAGCCAGGAAAACAACTCACCAAAGCTCTATACAAACGCATCTTGGAACAGTTTTCATCAAGCAAGGTCAAGATGAAGAAGCTCAAGGAGGAAAAGTCTGATGATGCAGATGCTGATGAAGATATGGCTGATGCCGACACAGTTGATGTGAATGGTTCAAAAGATGGCTCGACCATTGATTCTTCAAAGCTCGAGGCCATGCTGCATGTACCACTGCCCGAAGACGAGGATACCACAGCTTTGACAAAATGGGCTGGCAAAAACGCAGAAGACCTCGTTGAAGATGGCTGGGCAGCAGCTTTGATTCGCCTCCTCTCCTCTCCCCATACCAACATCCGCAAGGAATCCCTCACCAGCATTCTCAAGATGGCTGCCAAGCTCAAGGAATCTTCCTACGAAGAAAAGGAACAAGTTTGGCTCCTCTTGTGCGAACTTGCCGAGTCATCGCGGGATCAAGTTGACAAGGGCCCAGTCCCCTCTGCCTTCACTGCCTTCGCCATCCAAGCTCTGGATGTCCTGAAGAATCCGCTGCACCCGCTCTACCCCAAAATCAACAGCTTTCTCACACGCAGCCCCGTCTGGTCTGCTGACAAGCTTCCCCTCGCCCACGACATTCTTCACGGTGAACCCTCAGAAGATGATAAGTATTACACCGAAATCACATGGCTTCTCACCTACCTCCTTGACAGCTTGCGCACACCCTCCGATCTTAGCATCTTTCATCGCAAGCGCTGGTTCGAGAAGATACTCGCTCTCGGTGCCAACCCTTACTTACGTATCAATTTACGCACTCGTTTGCTACGTCTATTGTATCGCGCGACTTGCATCGAAGGCGGTAGCACCACGCTGACGACTCGCTTCGGCATTCTTTGCTGGCTGGACTCGCAACGGGCTGCTGTTGAGGGAGGTGAAGAGGCGGATGTAATGGTTGCACTCATGAGAAGGGTATGGGAGACATGTGATCAAGAAAAGGTCAAGGTCTGGAGTAAGGGAGGCGTCGAAAAGTTACTTGCCATGCATGATTTGTGAAGATGAGTGGATTGGATATATAGGCTAGACACATTTATACATACGACTGTTAATACCCAGCATTTTAAGACCACGAAGACTTCCGTTTATCAAGGAAACGAAAATCTCCTGTTAGGCACTCAAATGCTCGCGATATGTCCAGTTGACTTCAAACATCACTTGAGAAATTCATGGAGTCAATTTTATCACTGAAACATCAGATTTGTTCAAATTTGTTCGTACATATATGTACAGATCCCACCCATCTACCAAACAAAAACCAGGACGGACACCATAAAGATTGACAAAATATATATGCCCGTCGACACAAAAGATACTCTCCCTCGCTAACTACCCCACGCATTAATATGGATAAGAGCAGCCTTTTCGTTCTGCCGTTAACAAAAATGTTGAGTTTTTAATTTCCCATCCAAAATTCGCCGTTGTAAAATATGAACGCATCTCCAAAATAGATATAAACAAGATTATCGCAAGGCTGCATGGGCATTATAACGACCGTCTCAATAGATACATGCTGAGTCTAAACAGTCTACAATTGGCCAGAAAGCAGGGCTTCAGTTGCTGAGAAATTGTTAGCTTGAGATCGAATAAATGAGTTAGAGAGTAAAGACTTACCAGAGTTGATGTAGGCCCTCTTCGCGTCTAGGGGAACATTGAATCGCCTCTCCAGCTCTTGCTTGATGCCCTTCTTGGTGACAGTCATCAAGTCAGCTGTCTTGAGGATGTCACGAATCTCAGCGAGGAGGGCGTCATCACTAGGCATGCCAACCAGGTCCTCGGGAGAGAAGAACTGTGAGCCACCAAACTGGCTCGCACGGTTGCCAGGCATCTCAGAATGGGCCAGAGACATGCGAGACATGTTCTGGTGGCCGAAGCCAGCTGTTGAGCCGGGGCGGCTGGGCTGGTAACCACCACCGTACTCAGAGAAGGGTCCTTGAGCCTTGGTGGCATAACTGTAACCAGAGATCTCTGATCGCACATCGTCACGGGCTGTCTGGGTCTGTGTCTCCCAGAGCTCGGCTTGGTACTCCTCCCACTTCTTGCGAGGGATCGAGTTGGGATCAAACTTGCCCTCATCTGAAACAACGATCTTCTTACCGGCTTCACCAGCAATAACACGAGTGTTACCCCAGTTGAAGTCATCCATGTGCCAGAAGGAGTACAGGGGCAGACCGAAAGAGAAGACAGGAATGGCAGCGATGTACATGATCATCCAACCAACCATCTCCCACTTGCGTCGGAGGATGAAGATGACAGCCTGCAGACCGTAGATGGCACCGAGCAACAGGAAAGCTGTAATGGGCACAACTGAAGGGTTGGTAGCGACCTGGTAAATCAGGTAGACAATATACATGACAATGACAGGCTGGACGATAGTGCTCAGAAGATCGATGAAGACGACAAAACGCATACTGAAACAGCAGAAACCGCAAAGCTGGGCCAAGGGAATAAGCTCAGCCAAATTGTGCACAGTAGAGTTGATCCAGCGACGTCGCTGAGACAGGAAGACAGACCAAGAGTCAGGGGCAATAGTCCAGGCCTGTGCGCTGAAGAGGTACTTCGTCTTGTACTTGGAGTGGTACTTGAGGAGCAAGGTTGTGAGATATCGATCCTCACCAAGATGGAGCAGGTTCTTCATGTGCAGAGTATCAACACGAATCGTGGAGTAGTCTTCAACGATCTCCTTGCTGACGAACAAAGGCTTACCAGTCTCCGCAGCGCGAATTCGGTACATAGAGAAACAACCAGGCAAACAAGTGACTGAGCCGAACAAACTCTCGAAGGCCTTGGACAAGTTGTGTGAAATCCAGTACTCGTAGACCTGAATCATAGTGATGAAAGAGCCCTTGGCGTTGGTGAGAGCGGTTTCACCACAGCAAGCAATCAGGCGAGTATCATCGATGAAGGCTGAAATCATTCGAGTAGCTGAGTCCGCAGCGACGACAGTATCGGCATCAATTTGGAAGAGATATTCGTAGAAGGTTGGGTTGACACCAATAATGTTGCGGATCTGGTGATACATCTCAAGCTCCATGGGACTCATGGCAAGGTTGTAGTGGACGCGGTTGAGGAAACGCATGAGAACCATCTGGGAGTCTCGCTTACCACGGTTACCGGGGCGAGAGACCTCAGAAGGCTTGCCAACCTTGACAATGACCATGAAGGGAACGATGTGGCCTTGGACTTCGTAAAGACCCGAGTAGATCTTACCCATGTTGTGCTGCTTCATACCCTCACCGAGAGACTCAAAGCTGAGAGGCTCGGGATCGACAGTCTCTGAGACACCAAGAATATCCAGCACGATGCGAGGCGTAGGCCTGTCGTTACCCTGACCGATAATCATACCGTCACAGACAACGACGAGAAGCTTACGCTTATCATCATACTTCATGCGAGAAAGCGAGTCGATAGCACGACGCAACGAGTCTTCATCTTCGGTATAAGCGGGAATCATACACATGACGAACTTGTCGAGGTTCTCAGGCACGTTCTTGCCACCGAATTGGAGCGCAGCAAGGAACTTGAAGACCAGGATAGATGCGAGCATGACTGAAATAGCCAAGATGAAGTATGTAGCGAACTGACAGCGGGTGGAGTTTCGAGTATCTGAGTCACCAATGTAGAAGAGGTTGTTCAGGCAGGTCTCCATGCGTTGTTTTTTGACAGGGCTAAGCTTGATGTTATCCCAGTACTTGGAAACGTCTTGGCCCTTTGCACTTCGGAATAGCTGGACAACGCTGTCCTCCATGAAGTCTGTGGCACCTGGGATGTTGGGAGTAGGCTTGCCAGCCTTGGCCTTCAAACGGAGACCACCCTGGAGGTACTTGGTCATGTCGTAAACCTTTCCGTGGATAGTGACAACGTTCCAAGAGCTATCTCGGGCCAGCTTCTTGACATACTTAGGGCTGTAACCCATTCGTCCCTTGAGGTAGACATGCTTGAAGGTGTACATCTGCTCGAAGTACCAATCAGGTCGGCTGTCATTGGTGAAATAACGGAAATCGTGGTAGACAGAGTTGACATCAATATCTCTGGAGGCAAGAAGCTGGGGCTGACCAGTGATGTTGGTGTTTCGGTTGTCGAGAGTAACCTCAGGAGGGATCTGACCATCTTTGCCCTGGCACAGAGCAGACACTTGGATGGGGAAAAGAGCGCTGATATCCTTGCCGGCATAGTTCAAGAGAGTATCCTCGCTGACGAGGTTGCTGCCAGGATAATGGTTGGGAATGAAGGCATTGAGGTCAATAACGAAACCGCGGATAGCAACGTAGGCGCCCTTGCTGCCCTTGTCACCGTCGTAGGAAGAGAGTTCGTTGGAGCTGTAGACATACTGCTTGGGGCAAATGAGCATAGGGAATCCGACCATGAAGAAGGCGGCGACAGCACACATCAACCAAATGAGCATGTTGATCGCCACCTTTTCTCTCCAGGCCATACGGACATCCTTTCGAGGCATACGTCCGATCAGTCTGATGGCAAAATCGGGGATGAACCAAGTGAGGAAGAAGACGAGAGCCACCCAACGCTTGCGGCTAGGCTTATCTCTATACTCCTCAACCTCCTCGAGAGACTTCTCATTGCCTCGCTCAGCCATCTGCTCGCGTGTGTCGAGGTTCTTGAACATGTCACCGCCACCAAAGGCAGAAACACCAGCCTCGGATCGAGTGTCATCAGTGAAGTAACCACCCTTGGCCTTCTCACCGTACATGAGAGGGGTGTTGCCACCAGAAACCAAATGTTCCTTGGAGGCACCGAAAGCCATAGACTCAGCAGGTGTGAGACCATCACCAGCATCTGATGAAGGCAAGCCGCCGTAGCGACCAGAAACTGACACTGCCTCGCCAAGCTGGGCAATCTCCATCCAGCAGCGTTCGCTAAGGAAGACACCAGTGGCACCGACTCTGACTTCATTCTGGGGCCACTGCTTCTCTTCAATGACCATCTCAGCACGCTCTCGTTCACTGCCGACCAAGATTGTCTCCGCGTCTGTCATACCCAGAAACTCGCCGAAAGGCAAGAACAAACTGAAATCAGCAGATCGAAGACGCTGGCTGATTTCTGCAATACCGAAAGTTTGGACCTGCATACGAACGCACTTGCTGTCGAACTGGTTCGCAATTCGTCGATCGTTGGGCTTCAAGCAAAAGACGAAGTATGAGTTGGTGCCAGGGTCAGTGACAGCCTTCTGGACATTGTCCAGGGAGGCAAGGAACTGGCCTGAAGCACCTTGCTCGAGAGTCATCTTGGCGTTCTTCTTAGACTCTCCAGCCTGGCTCTGCTGATCTAACTCCTCCATGGCCTCTTGCTGCTGGCGCTTGTAAGCTGTGCTAGGACGACCAGTTCGATGCGTCTTTCGAGACATGACACTAGGCGCTCGCATAGGCTTTGAGCTGACGGTAGCCTGCATAACGGTAGTGCGTTCATTGGGGTGAGTGACAGTCTGGAGAGCATCTTGACCGAAAAGGCGGGCAACAAACTCGCTCTTAGTGCCGTTAATCATGTTGAGGAGATCGCCAGAGATGATCTCGCCGTTCTCTTCGATGAGACCCTTGACGGGGTAATCAACCTCACCAGCAAAGTGCTTGACGGTGAAGACAGCAGATGTGTTCTCAGTCATGAAGTTGCTTCCAGGAAGCTTAGCTTGGGCAGAGCCGACCTCGATAGCAGCGTTTTTGCCATCGAAACGTCTTCGAAGAGCCTCAAGGAATTGCATATCTGTTCGGTTTCGTCGAGTTTGGTCATCGAGAATGCTAAGAAGACCGTTGCCGGGCTTCAAGATGCCTCGAACAGCGTCCGAGTTATCGAAATAGCTGGTCGCAGCAACGCTGACTTCCTCAGACTCCAGCATATCAGCCTTGCGGTCGAAGAAGTTCTGGAGAGTAAGGTTGTAAATGCACTCGGTAGCAGCATTGTTGAGAAGTTGATCGAGCGCAGAGCCAGTGGGAGTTTGCTGGCAGAAACCGGGGAAATCGACGATCGAGACAGTGTTGGCAATGGACTCCTCGGGAGCACAAAGTCGCTGGTTAATGGTCTCAAGAATCCAAGCCACAAGAAGAGAGTAAAGTGTTCGGGCAAGCTCTCCGGCGTGAGCACGAGCACCGTTAGGGTCGAGCATAACAGTAACACGTTCTCGGTGGATCATCTTGGTCTTGTAGCCCAAAGTGGTCTGGAGGTCAGCGGCGCTGACACCAAGGAAAGCAGCGATGATGCTGAGAACATCCTTGTTCTTGACAGCAGTAATGGTTGTACCACCCTCGTGAGAGAAACCACCACTATCATCGCCAGTGACGCTGGTCTGGCTAGTTGTCTCAAACTCTAGTTGACCAATGTGAAGAATACTGGCGAGGATTTGGCATATCTCGGCAATTTCGGCGCGAGGAAACTCGAGCTTTCGCAGAGCATTCTTGAAAACTTGGAAACCCTCTGCATCGTTGATTCCAACCTTGAGCTGAGTAGGATGGCCAAGATACTTCCATCGCTTTTGAGTGGTTCCAGTGGCAGAACCACCGTCCAAGCCGAGATGAGATTTTTCAGCCTCGCTTGTTCCGGCAAGAAGATAGTAAAGAACGTGGAAGTTACGCTCTCCTGTGGGAACATCGGCGATACGGCTACGCTCCAGACGATGATCCAAGAGCTTACCACCAATCAGAACAGGGTTTGTTGTGGCTGAAGTATCGTACTGCAACTCGTAGAAGAGACCGGACTTGGAAGCAGTGGGTGTTGTGGCAGTCTTGGTAGTTGTGAGACTATCAAAGACATATGCGGCGAGAGAGAGCTTTGTGGACAGAGGCGTCGATGATTTGTTGAGAAGAGCAGTCAGGAGGTGGGCTCGAATAGTAGACTTTCCAGCGCCAGATTCACCCCTGAATAAGGATATTAGTAAACTTTGGTTTCAACTCTCCGGCTTTTAGCATCATAGACTTACAAAAACACAACGGCTTGGTTCTCGGATCTGTGTCCTAATCGCAGAAAAGCTCTGTCAGCGATTTCCTCGGCGCCAGCCATGGCGCTCCCCTCCTTGCCGCCATCGGGACCCTTTGAGGAGTTGGTATAGGTGTTGAGAGAGATGAGAGCGTGAGAAGACAGTCGAGCGGTAGGATGCGAGACATGGAAGCGACTGGCGAGATGAGCAGTGAGATGCGTATCGGATTGAAGATGTGCTGGCAACGATGGCAAAGAGGGTTGAGTGTGAGGGCCTCCTGCGCCGCCGAGCTGTGGGAGGCTCATAGCCATGATGGACAAGCAGCCAGCGAGTGGCTCTCGAAGGTTATAACGACTCGGTAGATTTGGGTTTCAGCAGAAAGGCTGTTGTTGAGAATTGGGTTATTAAGGAGTTGATGTCGTCGTCGATGATTTCGATCGTATTATCGTTTAGGTTGGTTGTTCAACAGTCAAACAGGCACTCAGAGCGAGGGTTTAGAATGCTAGTAGACAAAACGAGCGTCGAATAAAAACAATAATAAAGATTAAAAAAGGGAAGAAGAGCCAGGCTCCGGAAACAGAAGCCTTCACCAGAACGATTGGACTTGGACTGGTAGTGGTAACTCTACTTGCCAAGGTAAAGGAAAGGTATTAACACCAACAAAAACAACCTGGGCTCGGCTGGGAAAAGGGATTGTTTTCTTGGGACTGGACTGAAATGGATTGGACTGGACTGGACTGGACTGGACTGGCCACATGCAAGTCTCCTCTCTTCGTACACGACAGGGAGAGTGCTCTACTCTCTACACGGTAAAAAGGTGGGATTGTCGGTACGGCAGACCACCAACACCACTAATGCAGCTCCGGGCATAGCGCAAGCCCCCCTTTGGCCTTGAATAATTTCTATGTTTGGATTCTGTCCTACAGCCACGGCATAAAAATGGACGCCATACGAGGTTTTTCCCTGCCCATAGCCACACGGCACTCCCGGAAAGCTCCAACATCTTCCCCCTGGATCTATCTCTGTCTCTTTTGTTTTTTGCCTCTGTTTTCGCCTCGCCTCGTCTGGCTCTTGGCAGTATTTGGTGAGAGTGAGACTTTGAAGCGTCATTAGTAATAAATAATGCATGGTAGATGATGATAGCCCTGTGAGCGATGTGCTATGATGACCTCAACCATTAGATCAAAACATTCAGTCACAAAGCGAGATGTAAACATTGGTCTTCTTGAATCATTTGAAGCAATTCGGCACTTCAGCTGAAGTCTGCGATGAGTGGCATTTCTTTGCATTAAAAACCACTCAGGAGTACATTCAAGTGCCAATTAAAGTTCGCGCATTTCCTCATATATGGGAATTAACGGTTTCTGAAACTGCACTTGCGGACAACTAATTGAATTTTGCAACCATGATGAGATCGAATGCCACAATTTTAATAAAAGACCTGGTGGTGGCTCAGGGCTCTGTCCATCTCATCTAGCTTATTAATTACACACCACAAACGGTCAGCCATGACAATTATAACTGAGACCATGTCTTGTAATAAGAATTCCTCTCAGCTTCTTGTTGAAATCCGTCCCGTCTGTCAGCGGAGGACCCAAAGTCCAGTTGTTTTGTTGATGACTGCATCATCCATCAGGAGATGGACAGATGGACTAATAACGGTAGCTCATCATGACTGGCGCGAACTCTCTCTATAGTAGACCCCTAAAAAAGAAAACCCTTGTCAACTCTGACCCAGTAACCAACCAGTTGTTCCTCAAATGGCATCCCCTAATGCTAGACTAACCCGCACAGACAGGGACGACACAGCGGGTCATACAAAAGGCTTGTTTACTTTTATGCTCCATTCTATGTCCCGTACTGTGTGAATGCCAATTCATGGCCTCTGTCTCTCTCTGGAGTCTGGTTTTGTGTTGCAAGGCTTGAGACATATTTCTGCTTCAACTTCGGCTTCCCTGATATTGAGAGCTAGATGACCAATTGACTGGTGCTCGGGTCATTGAAGATGTTGGCGGCCCCAGTTCCGTCTCATCATGATGGCGACTTTTATAGGGGATTTCCAAGACAATTTGAAGGGATCGAGACATGAGCAAAAGTCTGGGCAAGACAGCATGTGGCCAATATCTTTTAAAATCGTCATTTCAGGACCCTCTACCCTACGCCATCGACAAGCAAGTAAAGAATGCAATTCCAGTGATGATGAACGCCATTAACAATCTCTCTTGTGGTATTCTCAGGGGTGTTCAAACTCCACCAGCAACATTTCAGGCTCACCTTGCCTTGTGTCAACTGAATCAGGGAGTGTTGTCGCTCTACTGGGGTCAAGACGGCTCCAGTGATCGATCCTACCACTCGGCCTTCTGGAATGTGCGAACGACGATACTAGCCCGCAACAATTCCCTGTAATTGTTATTTTAGGAGCGGGAGTCGATTGATGAGCGTCATGTGGAGGAGGCACAATCATCATCAAGGAGGGCAGCCTGTCTTTGTTCGTCATGACTATAAGATCACGAGGCTTAAACTATTATTTGTTGTTCTCGTTTACGCGACATCCATGCCAGAGTTCGTTCAATTTTGCGAAGCGTGAGTGGATGGGAGGCGTGCGCTGTCAGCACATCTGAGACATCCTTACTGGCTGATCTGCGAGATGACATGAGGCGGAGGAAAAGCAAATGGCTTCAGACTCCAGTGCTGACTTCGGCCTAGACCTTAGTCTGTCCCAGCTGCGGATCACTTTTGCTGTCAGCGAGCATTACCGTTAGAACTAACGAGAACCACTGCGAAACTCCCGTCGAAGCCTACGTTACTGCTGACTACCTTGGCTACTTTATGGATTACGGCGTTTACCATACGCGCCATGAGCGCCCGGTTGGTCACGGGTGTGGCAGATGTTAGCAAACGTTACAAATTTTTGTCTTGTGGTAACCGCGGATCGAGCTGGAGAGAAGAGCCTGGAAAGCAACGGTTACATGTAGATCTGCGATAGTCATAGTCTCCTGAAATTAGGACCACAACCAGATAAGATCTTCGGATAATACGATCTTTCGATCCGGTTGACGTCTGTCTTGATCAGACCATGCTGAGCCTGTGAGAGTGCAACCACAGGCGAGGAGAAATTATGGGTTGTGTAACGCCCGCGTAGGGATGTTATTCAGACCGTCATGGATGTAAAAGCATATCATGACACTTTCAAGAGACACTGCTGATGTTGAGCTTCACATGCACAAACGAAGGATCACAACACGACATAGCCTCTGTGCCTCTTATAGATCACCAAGACACACTTAACAAGATGCATCCATCCATCCTCCATCATACGAAGTCTTGCATGTTGTGCATCGCGAGACTCAGGACGGACGCGTAGTCAATGCAGGTGAATGAATATGCACTTTGTCCTAATCCTCGTATTTGAGCCGGCCCACACACCTAAACTCCAATCCAGGCCCAATCCTTACTAAACACAAGGTTTCCTGCCCTGCCCTCGGGTCGGGCCCCTTACCCCGACAGGCGATGGTACGTCCGGCTGTTCCAAGTTTAGATATGGCATGGACAGATCCATTTGCCAGTGACAGATTGTACAGTATTGGACAGTGTCGCGTGTTGGAAGAATATGACAGAAGCAGTTTGACTGTTGGATGTTGTTTGTCGAGGGGCCTCCAGTGGCCAGTATCTCATTTTTGGCGTCCATTTCACCAGCAGCTGAAAAGACTATTTGCCTCTCATCCAGTGAAATCACCCCTTTAAAGTGCGTAACGCGCCTGATGCGCCACGTCCTGAATGCTACCAATATCGAGATGGGACGTTGGACTTGAACATGTGCATCTAAAAGCCCCTATAGTCCTCCGTACACAGTGCATCACATCAGCCGTATCCATTTTCGGAGTCGCCCTTTTTTTGCTGGGGCACGCTACTGCGGCACTAGAGTTCAGTACCTACGGTCCGTCCTCTACTCGCTACTCGGCTTGCTACCTCTACCTCGCCAGCCCAGCCCAGCACAAGACCCAGTCGTTTCTTCAACTCTTGGAGAGCCTTCTTTCGAGAGCGTTTGTGTCTTGTCATTTCCCTTTGCTTTCGATTTCGCTACGGCTTCAACTGACCGGCCTCACTCGCTTTGGCTGTGTCTCTTTTACATCAATCAATCGCTACATTAATAATTTTTAACCTTGACCCAACCTCCTTGCATTAGTACTCACAGCCGCCCAGGCCGTGATACTTCATTCGATCAGCCGAAAAGGAGGGCGGCGTTGCCCAGCGACCGAAACCTTCATCTCATCATTCGACAAACTCACTCCAAGCCTTTAAGCCGCATTCAATTGCTTGCAGCCGACCGCTGGTCTATTCATTCGCTCATACTTCTAATTGTTACCCGTCTGTCGTTCTTCAGTCGTTCCTCGGACGTAATACCCTTCCACAGTCAGTTCAGTTGCACTTAGACTCGGCCGTTGAACCCAGTCCCATATACAACATCCACATCGCAACGTGCAATAATCTGTGATCGTCCCCGTCGAGGGCATCACTGTCATTGATCATGGCCAGCCGAATGTCCATGTACTCGATGGCTTCAGAGGCCTTGGGTGGTGGTCCTCAAGCCGCCCAGGTGTCCACCACAACTCTCCTGAACGCCATCCACAACATCTACCTGTCTTCTCAGCCCTATCAACTCGATGCCAGCACCAGTCTAGTTGTCAACACATGGCTTACAGCTGCTCAGGCTGGAGCTACTGTTGATGCTACTCTCGCTGCTCGAGCATGGGAACATGCTAGACGCCGTGCTGAGGATGGCTGTGTGATCTTGGGGTAAGTTTCTTCAAAATGATTAGGTTCCGCCATTGCTAACACTACACAGATCACTCCACCAGTCAACCCCTTCGTTGCTCGTGCCTTTCCTCAACACTTTCCCCTTCGCCATTCCTGCTTCCATCTACAAGTCTCTGGAAGCTTTACAACCGTTCCTCCGATGCGTTACTCCCTACAACGCTTCCGCTCCACGACAGATTGCTCTCGGAGTTACACTGACCTTGAGTTTGGGAGGAAATGTCACAGGCGCCTCTCTTGCTTTGTCCCAAGGTGGTATTGACACTGAGAACGGATTGCTCAACATCCCCGCCGAGGCTGGCTACCGTGCTTTTGATGTCTTTTACTACCTCCTCACATCAGCATCGACACCCGCCGAGCGAGAATTTTTAGGCCTCAAATCCCCTTCAGCGTACGCCCTACTGGCTCGCTCCGGTACCTATGAGCCACCATCTTACCTGATCACCGCCGACGATGGTGCTGCGGCCGATGACTTCCGTCAAGCCCTGAAGGAGATTGGCATCAAGGGTTCTGCCCACCGTAACTTCATTTCCACGCTTGCCGGTCTCCTCAAGCTTGGTAACACTCTCGACTACGATGCCGACTCAGACGATTTCGAGGAGATTTGCGAGGATGTTAGTGGTCTTCTTGGTATGGAACCAGAGGTGCTCATGCAGCAGCTGAGCACTGAGGATCGCCGAACACTTGTTGGTGGTTTGTACGAGGCTCTCGTCGACTGGGTGATTTCAAAGGCCAACAGCGCTATTGCTGCTCAGATGCTTCGCATTCGAGATGGCGACGAGTCCATCGATGGCCGCGGTGTGCGCACTCCCACTTCTAACGAGGATGGTGATACCGTCTCAATCACTGTTGTGGAAGTCCCCGAGCCATCCATCGGCCGGGCCCTGGCTATGCGTACCATTTTTGATGACACCATTGGAATCAATGCTGAGATGATTGAGGATGGTGTCGAGGTCCACCCCGTTGGATCTTCTGTGGTTCGTGAGATGCAACAAGCCGTTTCTGATGTCGCACCTGATCTGGGCATCATGACTGGCCCCCAGGGAAGGGACCGTCAACATGATCTTGAGAAGCGAGAGGTCATTTTGGAGAAGGTTGCTTATGGATCCGAAGATGACAGTTTCGTGAAGAAGCTGTTGTTCCCTGTCGAGGGTGAAGGAGTCAGCCTTGGTCGCGCGGGTCGTTTCGATCTGCCTGCACTTCTGAGCGCCAGCCGTACTTGGTTTCATCTTTCCCTTCATCCTACGGATGACTCTCCTGCCAACTTGGCTACTCTCCCTGCCATCACTTCGGCATGGTCAGCTGGCACAGTCTCCCGCCAGCTTCGCTCATGGAGACTTCCCGAGTGGGCTAACCGCCGCAACCGCAACCTTGATTACACAGCCGACTTCGACGTCGACGAATTCGTTGGTCGATACGGCGCTCTCGGTTGCAAGGATGGCAAGGACGGCATCGAGACCTGGATGCTGGAGAGAGGCTGGAGCAATGGCGAAGTCTTCATCGGCAAGGAGCGAATCTGGGTTCGCGAAGGTCCTTGGTGGGAGGCAGAGACCATGCTTGATATCAAGCCCGCTCACAGCCTTCAGAGCATGGGCCAAAATCCTTTCACTTCTGGCTTTGACACAAGTTATTCAGCCAACCCTCCCAATGGCAGCGGTTTCTTCCCTCCTCCTGCTATGGACAACAGCTTGAATGGAAGCAATGATCAGTTGATGCACACTCGCAACTTCAGCCAAGGCAACATGAGCCAGGTTACCTTGAACCAGCATCAGAACCTCAACCCCCAATCAGCGCCCTCAATTGCCCCCTCAGCTATGCGCAACGTCCAGACCACAGGTGACTACGGTCTCGGTACCAAGGGTGACACATACAAGGGTCAAGTCTATTACAACGAGGACGGTGAGTTCACGGGAATTTTGGATGGCGAACTTGCCAAGAACAAGAAGATCGAGTCTAAGCCTCTGCCTTTCGGTCGTCGGGCTTGGATTGCTTTCGTTTGGGCCCTGACTTTCTGGATTCCCTCGCCTCTGCTCAAGTTCATTGGCCGTATGCGACGACCCGATGTTCGCATGGCTTGGCGTGAGAAGTTTGTTCTCTTCTTCCTGATTATTCTTATCAACGGTATGGTCGTTTTCTGGATTATCGGTTTCGGAAAGCTCTTGTGCCCCAATGCAAACAAGGCATGGAATGTCAAGGAGGTCGCTACTCACGCAGAGGACGAAAAGTCCTTCTGGGTAGCCATTCACGGCAAGGTCTACGATATCACCGATTTCTGGCAACAACAGCACAGTGATACCAGCATCAAGGTCACCAAGCAAAACATGCTGCCTCTTTCTGGTATGGTCATGGATAACTACTTCATGCCTCCCCTGAACAGGGCTTGCAGAGGCCTTGGTATCAAGGAGACCACACAGCTCACCTTCAACGACACCATCACCAACCCCCTGGCCCAGCACACTTCCGGCTTTTATACCCGTGATCGTACCAGCGCTCTTCATGATCCCGACTGGTACTGGAAGAAGTTCCAACCCAAGATCAAGGAATACTACCATGGCAATCTCGTATGGAAGAAGAGCAAGGTCAAGAACGAGGGTGAAAACGAGCAGCACATGTGGGCCACCTATGGCAACGAAGTGTATGATCTCACCGATTACTTACATACTCTCGACGTCAACGACAACTTCGATTCGTACAAGTTCCTTAACGAAGATATGGTAGATCTGTGGAAGAACAGCCCTGGAACCAACATCAAGAAGGATCTCGACCTGCTCATCGCCAACGCAAAGAACGAGACTGTCAGTGCCAACCTTAAGAACAGTTGGCAGTGCATTCAGAATATTGCATACAAGGGCATCCTTGATTTCCGTGATTCTGCACGATGCCAGGTCAACAACTACCTTCTTCTGGCTTTCGCTATCATCATTTGTATCGTTACCGCCGTCAAGTTCCTTGCTGCCCTTCAATTCGGATCCAAGCGACGTCCTTCACCTCAGGATAAGTTTGTCATCTGCCAAGTCCCTGTCTACACTGAGGGTGAAGATTCTCTCCGAAAGGCTCTCGATTCATTGACTGCCCTCCAGTACGACAACAAGCGCAAGCTCATCTGTGTCATTTGCGATGGTGTTGTCGTTGGTCAAGGTAATGATCGTCCCACCCCCAAGATTGTTCTCGACATTCTTGGTGTTGATCCCAAGGTTGATCCTCCTGCCCTTCCTTTCAAGTCTGTCGGCTCTAGCAGTGAGCAACTCAACTACGGCAAGGTTTACTCTGGTCTCTACGAGTTTGAGGGCAACGTTGTTCCCTACATCGTCGTCGTCAAGGTTGGAAAGGAGTCTGAGCAGTCCAAGGCTAAGCCTGGTAACCGTGGCAAGCGTGATTCTCAGATTCTGCTCATGAGCTTCCTCAACCGTGTCCACCACCGAGCACCCATGTCTCCCCTCGAGCTTGAAATGTTCCATCAGGTCAACAACATCATTGGTGTGGATCCTGAGCTTTATGAGTATCTTCTCATGGTCGATGCCGATACCTGTGTCGAGGAAGACTCGCTCAACCGTCTCGTTGCTGCTTGTGCTCACAACGCTAAGATTGCTGGCATTTGTGGTGAAACTGCCCTGGAGAACGATGAAAAGACTTGGTGGACCATGATCCAGGTTTACGAATACTTTATCTCTCATCATCTTGCAAAGGCCTTCGAATCTTTGTTTGGCAGTGTTACCTGTTTGCCTGGATGGTATGTTTACTAGCCCCCCTCCTGTTATCTCTATAGCTAACCTCCTTTTAGTTTCACCATGTACCGTCTCCGAAGCGTTGACAAGGGCAAGCCTCTCATCATTTCTGATGCTGTTATCAAGGACTACAGTGTCTGCGATGTCGATACCCTCCACAAGAAGAACCTTTTGTCTCTGGGTGAGGATCGTTATCTCACCACCCTGATGACCAAATACTTCCCTGAGATGTCTTACAAGTTCATTCCCGATGCCCAGTGTAAGACTGCTGCTCCCGAGTCATGGAGTGTTCTGTTGTCTCAACGTCGACGATGGATCAACTCGACCATTCACAACCTGGTTGAACTTATGCAACTGAAGGAGCTCTGTGGTTTCTGCTGTTTCAGTATGCGCTTCGTTGTGTTTATTGATCTTTGCGGTACCATTATTCTCCCCTCAACCTGTGTCTACATTGGTTACCTCATCTACATTCTGGCCACCGGCTCTGGACCCATTCCATACATCTCACTTGCTATGATTGGTGCTGTTTATGGTCTTCAGGCTCTTATCTTTATTCTCAAGAGACAGTGGCAGCACATTGGGTGGATGATCATCTACATCCTTGCTTTCCCTATCTACTCCTTCATCCTTCCCCTCTACTCCTTCTGGAACCAGGACAACTTCTCGTGGGGTAACACCCGTATCGTCATTGGAGAGAAGGGCAACAAGCAGGTTGTCGCTGTTGATGATGAAGGCTTCGACCCCCGCTCTATTCCTCTGCAGCGCTGGGACGACTACGCTCTTGCTAACAACCTGCCTGGACGTCGTGGTGGATACCAGGAGAAGACTGACTACTCCTACGGTGACAACTATGAGCTTGACGAGATCAAATCTGTGTACTCTGCTGGTCCTCAGGGCTCTGTCTTGACCGGCATGCCTGGCCGCAACACCTACATGCCTCCTCAGTCCCCCGCCTTCAACAACGGTCGCGCATCGACCATGGGCTTCCAAGATTCTCCCATGCAGCATCGCCAGTCGATGATGTCTATGGGCACAGGTGTTCATGATATGCGCAGCCAGTCACCATACCAGGACTACCCTGGCCAACATCCCAGCGTAAGCAACCTCCGTGGACAGGCCAATCTTTCACCCGCCACTGGCGGTGGACATAGCCGATCTGGCACTGCTCTGGGCTTCAGCAGTGGTGCTCGATCTCCCATGCCGGATGCCATGCGATCGCAGTCATCGTTCGACTTCCAGCATGGCCACGCTGGGCCCAACGACATGGCTATCGTCGAGTCTATTCGCTCAGTTCTGTGCGAGGTTGACCTCGACACTGTGACCAAGAAGCAAGTCCGCGCTCTAGTAGAACAGCGTCTTCAGACCGAGCTTGTTGGTGAGCGCCGAACATTTATGGATCGACAGATCGACCATGAGCTGGAAAACATGTAATTTGCACCTGAAGGGAATTGAAAGATTTATAACTGTTTTTTATACTCTAATCTTGGGTACATACCTTATGCTGGGTTTATACAGTGTCGCAGCAATAGTCTACCTCAATCTTGGAAAGAGTTGCTGGCGAAGTCAGAGCATGATGGAAATATGGGTGTTCAAAAATGAGGAAGCGAGAATACCGGCAGGCGTTGGATATGATTTTTTATTACTGGGCAGATATGGGAGTCGTTCCTTGGAAAGCTTTTACTGGTTGATTGTGAAAAATGTTATTATTTCTTAATGAATGGCTGGCTGGAACCGCTAATGGTTCATATCTCATACTTTTAATCCTACCTGCTGTCAAGTCTTTCAACATGCCCGCTTGTTTCGCTTACACTTCATCTTGAAAAATCATATGTCAGTAACTTGACTCTGCCTGGTGAATGTTCTCCTTCTTTCTAGCCCAAATTCCCTGCATGCTACATCGTTCACTCATATGATCCTGTCGGTCGTTCTGGTGTCGTCCTCATTTTGTAATCATGTTCTTTATTGTCCACTTCATCTCGTTACTCAACCATGGCTTCGTATGTGACTTAGATATCCAATACCAAATGCTATATGCCTCCACTACTTCTTACCCAGGTTTCCAACGCCCTTTAATCGTAGGTATACATCCGTTCCCCATCCATATAGACTCTGCACCGCGATGCCACCTCCAAAGTACTCGGCGTACGCCCTGCTCAGAGGTAGTCCGTATCCCAGACCTGCAATGGAACTACCACCAGTGCTGGCAGTTGATATCGCACTGAGACCGTCGCCACCATTGCCATCTCCTGGGAAGTCATCCATGTCGTCGGAGAAGGTGGTGAATGAGTATGACCAGATATTCGGGCTGACCTCTGGTGGTATCCCGCCACCACGATCGCGAATACGAATCGTCACTCCAGGAGCATTATCATCTAGAGGGACTATCGCATCGTTATTGGTGGCGTTTCGGGTGTCCTTTGAGGGCAAATCACTGTCTTTGGTCGATGAATTTGACCAAGATGTTGAGGGCTCTTCAGTCAATGCAGGCTCTGGTGCGATCGTGACGATTACAGGTTCGTTAGACTTGTTCTCAATTGTAGCACGGAAAGCATTTTTCAGCAGTTCAGTAACTATGTACTCGAGGTGCATAGGGACAAATGCGAATGTGGTGTCTGGCTCGCCATGAATATAGAGAAGAGGCCGGACGCCATATCGAAGCTCACAGATATCAGCGACGAAGCCAGCACATGACTCTACTATTTGTGCAGGGCGAAGAGCTGTGTCGATGACTCCAATGTACGAGGGGTCATCAGGGCACGGTGTTGGACTAGCATCGGGGTCAAAGTGCGGCTGAGAACTGAAATGTAGTGCAATATGCTGCTCCGCAATGAGGCGCGTACCGATTCGAGCGCGGAGGTGCTGGTCGAGGAATTTCGTGACCTCTTCGGGAGATATATACCGTCGACATTCGAGGAAGCCCTTTGCAAGAATGGGGATAGTATCGGTGTGTGTCGCAACGAGCTCGGCCAGTACATTCGTGAAGCGTATCTCGTCTTCGAGAGTCGAAATTGGTCGGCCTTCACGGGTCGCGTGCCAGTATGGAAGGAGTATTGATAAAGAATGGAGATAGTTGTTGTATATACGTGAGATGTTCGGGTTCGCAACGACAATGTAAGGAAGGTTGCGAAGCGCTTGGATACGATGGGCGAGGCGCACGGGAAGAAGAGAAAGGGCGAAATTGGCGGATGAGAGGAGGGACTTGGAGGATAGAGGAGGCCGGCCGTGTCTATAAATTGTCAGTTATTATCAGTAGTTAAAAGGTGAGTTGGACAAACCTCACGAGGTCTGCGAGACACAGAGGATGTTGATGTTGTCGAGCCAGTGTCGCAATCTCATCATCCGACACTTTCGGGGAGTGTAAACTCCGTCTCGTCACCAGCCGGCTCCGTGTGCCTCCATGACTCCAATGCGATTGTCTAGGGTCCCTCCATTGAGACAAGCATCGATATGAGGTGTGACAGGGCCAAGATCGAAGAATAGTAGAGGCGGCAGGCCCTCGCCGCCTTATTAACCTGGTGGAAGAAGCAATCATTGCAGCATTATGGCGTGCTTCTTAAGAATTTTGTTTTCGCACTCCTCTTAGAGTTAATGTCGTTGATATGAGAAAGTATGGAGCTGATCTGTAGAAGCTGAGCAGACCGGTAAATGTCCCCGAGGCGGATGACTCTTTACGGTCCGGGGTAGGTTGGAGTGGAACTGAGAGCTGCCACTTGAAGCGCTTGCGGCCGGCTTATCGCTTATCACACGGCTCACAATTGCGGGGTGAGGAGCATACGTCACCGAGTTGGTCCCCCGCCAAGCATCATATCGTATACTTTCAGAAGTCTTGGGTTCAATGTTGCCATCATGGGCCACTTTGATACTACATGAAGGGCTCTACATTGAAATGCTAGAGTTTAGGTGCCTAGAAAAGCCACGGTTGATGCATAGCCTTTCGATAGAAGACAGTTTAATGATTATATTCCCTGACGCCGATGCAGCAGAGCTTATGATAATCTATGTATGGATATCCAAGGCCTCTTCGTACGCATCATTTCTATCCCATTCAATTACTGGGTCTTCATCTCGCCATCGGGCTCGACCGCCTTGACGTGTTCGTGGCTCTCAAGTGTTTGGATCTTGTCGTCATCGTACTGAACACTATGATCTTTGTCAGCTATCACCCTATAATTCTCTATGTACACGAGGTTAACTTACGCGAAGCCCTTGATGAGACTGTACTCATGTGTTATCTTGCCGCCCTGGTCAATGGCGTGCTGCTTGGCACTATCAACTGTTAATCTCACATGAAGGAGTATTCTTTCGAGCTGGGACGTACGACTGGACCTGTTCGTCGGACGCTTCGTCCTTGCAGGTAACCTATGAGAGATTGTCAGCTGATGGCGAAATAGGATAAATGGCGATGGTGATGCATACGATGTAGGAAGGCATGGTGAACTTGGTTGAGTGATGGAAGTGTTGTTTTTTGAGGATGGTTGTGTATGAAGCTTCTAAGTTCACATGGCTGCGGATGCTGCCACTTATATTCGTTATAAGTCGGGCTGAAGCGTGACCACGACCCATCCTTTACAACGCAGAGTGCCCTGCTTTACAGCGTTTCGAAAGCAGGCACACGCGGGACTACGTGGTGTAGGTGCGACAGAATCCACTCTCGCAACTTGTTAGATACCAATGAATCACCCTCCTTTCCAGCTGCCCATTCCGGTATCTCTCGTGGTGGAGAGACTGCTTTTGTTTGTTTGTTTGTTTGTATATTTTTCGTCTGGGTGGCTGTAACGAAGCCAGATCTCCTACTGGAGCAAAAGACGTGCTGAGCTAGCTAGGTACAGGGAAACCCCGCTTCCTTCACCATCCAGCATACCAATGGCACAAAAGGTGCTGTATTTCTCAAGCCCGTCACCCGTCAGCGGGTTCGGGGGCAATCTATTGTCGAACTTTTTCCACCGACCAGAATTCTCTCGCGCATCACTACATCTGCCGACGCAGTCCACAATCTCCAGTAACCAAGTTGTAGCTCGTAGTCGACTGTCGCGGCGGCAGGGAAAAACCTCGGGAAGGAATCAGAGGCCGACGGTGCGGCTTGCCTTCAAAGGAGAAAAACCCATCGCAATCGGCGTCGTTGATCGGGAGGATGTCGCTACCGATGCCATGGGCATCGTCCTCCGATATCTAAGGCGTTCTGGTTCTGAGGTGCCGCCATTAGATCCGACAAAGGTGTTGTCAGAGAAGGCGAACTCTCCAAAATTCCTTCTCTGAAAACTGCTGTTAGGGAGCCGATAGCATCCCCGCAGTTTTGTGTGGTCGCGTGGCCTGCAGAAAATCCCGCTCCTAACACGGCACTAACAGTGCGTGCCAAGAAAGAATTTTTACAGGGGAGAGTTGTGGAGAGACTGCTGTATGGCGGTTCTCGGCTGTTATAGGGTAAATACAGATCTCACTCATCATGGGCATGACGCAATCTAGGGGAGCTTGTGTGACGCCGGCAAGTATCTGACAGTTATGACGTGGTTGGGGAAGGATAAAGCACAGCAGATGATCTTATTATCGAGATCTCAGGACTCTTTCTTTTGACAAGAGTCTCGAGTAACCTTTGTAGAGGGTTAGGTGGCCGGACAGTGGAGGTGTGAAACGTAGCACTGATGAGAATGTCGTGCATTGCATAACTCAAATATTGACACGAACCTTGACAGGAGTCCTTCCAATTCTCTCCAAAACGCGCCTATGGGGTCAAGGGTTGCAAAACATCGAGACCGACCGTGAACTCCCGCCAAAGCTCATCAATATAATAACATACATACCCGCTTTGGATCAATAGGCGCGAAGTTGTATTCATCAAGGGATATATCTACACATGATGATCCATAGTAAGAGAGGGAAAACGTTCAGCGTACAACAGTCCTCGAATAAACCTGTAAATGTGGAGATAAACAAATAAAAAACACCACTATTAGCTCAAAGACCAAGAACACTGAAAGCCTGGACCTAAACTGCATGAATATTTGTTGAAAGCAGGAATAACAAGACCTCATCATTCTGAAGCTGGAATATAGGGTAGGCAGTATGGGGTGATGCCCCTCATGATCCTGACGATCCCCCACCTCTAGCGGAAACCCGCTTGTCAGAAACTCTTCCCAGGCAAGTGACGTCGATGATAGATAAGGGAAGCAAAACTGGACCAAAATAAGCCTGTGATAAGCTTATCTGTCTGCAGGTCTAGCGAGTTTCTTGGTTTCTTGAGCTGTCATGATGGAAGGGTAGTCACGTGGGCAATATACTTTGCTAAGTATAACCTGTTCAGGAGCCTTAGGAAAAACATTTATTTATGGGCTATTAACTCCGTTGACGCTGGGGAGGGGAGCAGATTGTTGCCGTGTTGGAGAGTTGCATTCTGGCACAGCGACCTTCGCCGCGACCAACGGGGTCGCATTCGTATTCGGGTATAGTGACTCAAGGTGAAATGAAATGAGGCCTGGCGTTAAGCAAGGACTCCATATGCATAAACGACACTACAGAGCTTTACTTATGGTCAGAGTCTGAGTGGTTGACAAGTTCCGACCACCTACATAGTAATTATTGTCATATTCGTAATTGAAAACGAATTTCACACTAGAAATGTGTCTTGCTGACGCACCTCCTACAAGTAGAATACTGACTAAATCCTCCACATAAGTTCCAGACGCTATCCTTTGAGAATAATACCTCGTCTGCTGTCCGTACTTATGGCGATAGAATACCACCGTGTGCTTTCAAACCATGGATTCGTTAATCTGCGAAGGAATAGCGCAACCCGACACGAGCGTAAACCCGATTATTTCCAGGTAAACGAATACGTCGTATCAATAGCGAACCGTTCGTCGGTGTGGAACTCTGACGATCGAGCTAAGGGTGGACCCTGGAGATGAGTCTTTGTCAGCGACCATTGATTGATTCTGTCCCTGGCCTTGTAAGTTAGCTGAGCCAATAGGGTAATGATGTACCAGAGTGGGTGGGGAGTGTGAGTAACCCCCAGGGCTGTATAAATTTGACGGCGATGTTGCTCTTTGTTAATGGTCATCACAACTGGTACTCAGTCCATAGCATATGTGATGGTGGTTATGTATCCAATGACCAATTTACGATTTCCACGCGAATCGACAGGCATTGACTTTGTACCCTACCCGCATAGTAGATATAGACTTACTGGGTAGGGTTCAAGCGAGACTGACGTTAAGATTCTCCCAGGCGTACCAAGATGCCCTGGGATATGCTGATGATAACGTGGGAGTTCGGGAGACCAGAAGTCGCAGTGTTCAGCCTCAAACCTATAGCAGCTACGACCGCCACCAACTACGAGATACATACACAAACTACCAAGCAGACAGAAACTCAGACAAAAGTTTCGAGGTATGATATACTCGATGCCCCTGTCAAAGGTAGTAGACTTGGGATTAACGCCTCATACACGACGAGTCGCATGATGGCTATTGCAAACCGGATTCCCCCGATAAAATCGCCAATAGCTCTGTATCAAACGAACAAGCAGCTCAATGGCACAATGTTCAACCATGTAATAAGTATACAATGAGGCTGAAGAGGAAACATACGATGAATATCCGCAGTGCTGTCCCGAATATCAGGCTAGGGCCCGCTTAGATCTGCGACGGAAGACACGGAAGAAGGCGAAGGCGGTAAACGTTATAAACGCTAGGGCTGTCTATTGCGTACATACGATTACGATCAAGGCTGGTGGAGCTTCAAAGACAAGCGAACAAGCAAGACATTGTGATAGTTGGCCTAGTGTTTGTTATGTGTAAGTGAACCAAAGGTCACGAGTCTATTGCAAGACCAAGGAGAAGGCAACTGGTAGGATGAGATAACCAATGTCCGTAGTAACAAATCATATCAAGTTGTCACTCCGGGTAAATGATGATACCTACACGAATACTGCGAAATGCAAAGAAAGTGGTCTGTTTTTCCAGTTCCAGCTCCAGTTCCAGAAAGCAAATGCGACAGGCCAGCATTAGACCCTTTACGGGATCGTCGGGGCTTCGAGGTTCGGAGACTAAACTAAGGTAGGAAGCTTTCTGGTGAAGGTTTTCGAGTTTGGCAGCATAGAAATTAGCACCAGGTAAATAGGAATTCGATATGAAGACCCAGTGAAAAAAAGGATAGGAAATTGTCATGGAAACATGCAATCTTTCTTTTGTAACTCTTCATCTTGATATGCAGATCTGGAAAGGCCCAATTAATGAATAGTTGATCTATACGTCTTAGCTGAGCTTACATACAGATTCATCCTCTTAATAATCGAAGAAAACGGTCGTTACTGAAGTCTCCTAAGGAAGGTTGTGTTAATTGGGAGGGCGTATCTTTAGAGGTGTGGCGTGCCGCCGACCCCCCACCAACAAGTCAACCACGCTGCAACTCCACCTCGCATCTAATCTGTCTCTCCTCTCACGCCCTGGTCAACAACATCTTTTTGGGACACAAAGCCACAGCAAAGCTTGCAATAGGAACAAAAAGCAGTTTGTGATAATCAGAAAGCAATTACCAACATTCCCACTAGCCATTGACTTGTTCAATGCAGAGATGGCCCAGCAGTGTATCTTTCACTTTCATCTCTTTAAATCTCCGCCCTTAGCGAATTCGCTCCCGTTAATCGTTCACACCCTGTCCCTTGCCCTTGTAGTGCTCGTACCTTGACCTTGAGACCCCAGGGCCCTCTTTTATTTTTTTTCTCTGCCCATTCCCTGTAAATGAAAAGCCAAGCACTGATTTCATTGATTGACTGACATACGCGGAACGGACTCTGTTGACGGGAGGCGCCTGCACCTTCCACAGCCAACGGCGCAGAAGACTGGACAATTACTAACCTTGGGAAGGTACCTCCTGTATCTGGAAAGAAACACAACCTCCACTTCTCCTACTTTACTTCCTCCTCTCCCCTACCTCCCGTCTCTATCCCTTTCCTCTCCTTCATCCTCATACTACTCCTAGTCGCAAGGAGTACCACTGGTTGTGAGAAACTCAACAACCAGACACAACAATCTCGCTTGATTGCGAGCTCGAACTCGACTTGCGGCGTGGTTCATCCCAACGACTGGACTGATTCGATTCCTTGTCGTCGCATATCACCGCCCTCAACAAAATGGAGGCCGTCAACGCTACCTCCAGCGGCTTCTCGTCCGTTCTGGCCGGCACCAAATACGCCAATGTCGCTCTTCCTCCCCAGGTCGAATATGTTATCGAAGCTGTTTCTAACGCCGGCGTCTGGACTTGGGTATTCACTTTCATCGCTCTTTGCGTTGCCTATGATCAGAGTATGTTGTTCCGCTACCAGGCAACCCAGGGCGCATTGCTAACCAGAGCTCCCAAACAGTTGCCTACATTATCAGGAAAGGTCCTATTGAGGGACCGGCCATGAAGCTTCCCTTCATCGGCCCATTTCTCGACTCCATGGATCCTCGATTCGACGGTTATCATGCCAAGTGGAGCAGCGGTCCCCTGAGCTGTGTTTCTATCTTCCACAAGTAAGTACAGAACGAGAGATTCAACATGACGAAATGGCCATACTGACATTGAATTGCTAGGTTCGTCGTTATTGCTTCCACTCGTGACATGGCTCGCAAGGTTTTCAACTCACCCGCCTATGTCAAGCCCACTGTTGTCGACGTTGCCCCTAAGCTTCTTGGACACGACAACTGGGTATTCCTCGACGGAAAGGCCCACGTTGATTTCCGCAAGGGTCTTAACGGTCTCTTCACCCGCAAGGCCCTCGAGAGCTATCTGCCTGGTCAGGAGGAGGCTTACAACACTTACTTCAAGCATTTCCTCAAGATGACTAAGGATGCCGGCGGCAAGCCTGTCCCTTTCATGCACGAGTTCCGCGAGGTCATGTGTGCTGTCTCTTGTCGTACCTTTGTTGGTCACTACATCTCCGACGAGGCTGTCACCAAGATCGCTGAGGATTACTATCTCATCACCGCTGCTCTCGAGCTTGTCAATCTCCCCGTTATCCTTCCTTATACCAAGTCTTGGTATGGCAAGAAGGCCGCTGATATGGTTCTGGCCGAGTTCTCTAAGTGTGCCGCCAAGAGCAAGGTTCGCATGGCCGCTGGTGGTGAAGTCACCTGCATCATGGACGCCTGGGTTCTGTCAATGATCCAGTCTGAGCGCTGGCGTGAGGCCGAGGAAAAGGGCGAGGGACACACCGTCGAGAAGCCCACTCCTCTTCTCCGCATGTTCAACGATTACGAAATCTCCCAGACTATCTTCACCTTCCTCTTCGCTTCTCAGGATGCCACCAGCAGCGCCGCTACTTGGCTCTTCCAGGTTACCGCCCAGCGACCCGATGTCCTCGACCGTGTCCGAGAGGAGAACATCAAGGTCCGCAACGGTGACCCTAACGCGCCTATCACCATGGATCAGCTCGAATCTCTTACTTACACTCGCGCTGTTGTCCGAGAGCTTCTCCGATGGCGCCCTCCTGTCATCATGGTCCCCTACGTCACCAAGAAGGCCTTCCCCCTGACCGAGAACTACACCGTTCCCAAGGGTAAGTTGAGAAGCTTCCAATTGCATTTTTGATCGCTGTGATACTAATTCGAATCCCCCAACAGGCTCAATGTTGATCCCCACCACTTTCATGGCTCTCCACGATCCCGAGGTCTATGACAACCCCAGCCACTTCGACCCCGAACGATACTACAGCGGCGATGCTGAGGAGAAGGGTTCCAAGAACTACTTAGTTTTTGGTACCGGACCTCACTACTGCCTTGGACAGGTGTACGCTCAGCTGAACCTGGCTCTCATGATCGGAAAGGCTTCAGTCATGCTTGACTGGAAGCACCACGCAACCCCTAAGTCTGAGGAGATCAAGGTCTTTGCCACCATCTTCCCCATGGTATGTACTCGTTACAGGGCAATACAATGCAATAATGACTGACTTTGAAACAGGACGACTGCCCTCTCACCTTCGAGGAGAGGAAGTGGTAAACGGTGCGCAAGAACTTGGTCGACACTAAGTTCAATACGGACCGTTCGACACGATTCCGGTATCCCTGATGCACAGTGGCAGCGCGGCTGCAGCCCAAGTGTATCTGATGAGGGAGGCCGAAAGAATGATTGAGGAAGATGGCTGTGAACGGCTGAAGCTTCCAATGAAGATAAAATAAGAGATCAACTGTTGGCATATGATTAGCTACAGGAAAATTCTCTGGAGATGAAGCTTGAAGAGCCAAAAAAAACAAAAACAGCTCAATGTGGACGAAAAGAACAATCATGATGGATATCAGTTTTAATACCTATTCTCGGTGTATATAGTTGGCTGCCCGAGGGCATTTGGGACCGCAAGGTCATAGAGATGATTGCCATGATTGGAACTGGCATTTGGACAGCGAATAGCAAAAGATTTCAAAAACAGATCAGATGACCGAGTTGAGTGAAGTGACTTGATTTATGGCTTCAATTTAGGTCAGCATGAGGGATTCATGATGACCATCCTATTTGTAGTACTCTTCACTGGCGTGTTAAACTTAGTTTGTATGTAATAGCCATCACTTTGAAGGCTTGAATAGTAAGGCCGCGTCTTGTTGATTTTAGATTATCGGTTGATTTTATTACTGGTGATTACGAAGTGTCTATTCATTACTCCTGTAACATCATGGCATTCATTTGATCGTGTCTTGCATCACCCCGGCCCCAGCTTCTTAGTCAGTCGCCTTAGCTCGGTATGGTCCACGATTTCGCCATCTTGAACCTCAATTCGTATTTCCCTCCTCGATATTATCCAGGTCGTAAACCTCTCTACAATAATACAAAATGGCGTCCCGTCGCGCTCTCTTCTCCTCAGCTTCGCGCGCATCCGCTGCCATCCAACCTGCTCGACCAATCCTTATAGCTGCAGCTCGCTCGGCAAGCCCCTCGCTACCATCCCTAGCTTTTGCGCCCTTTGCCTCTACTAGAAGCTATGCTTCCAAAGCCCAAGCCAAAGCAAAACCGATAGCTGACCTTGCCCCACGGGACCCCAAGCCGTGGAACTTTGAAGATATAAAGAACCATGTTGAGAAATCTGACCAGGGCGATGTAGTCCTCATCGGTACGTTCACCTCTAGGCATGCTGGGAAATCGAGTTAACAAGCGCAACAGACGTCCGAGAACCAGTCGAGCTTTTCGAGACGGGCAAGATCCCCGGTGCGATCAATATTCCTATCACATCGGCAGCTCAGAGCTTCCATATCTCCGACGAGGATTTTGAGGACATGTATGGCTTCCAGAGACCGGCAAAGAACAAAGAGCTTGTGTTTTATTGCAAAGCAGGAGTGCGTGCAAGGGCGGCTGCGCAACTGGCTCATCATGCTGGCTGGAACAAGATCGGCGACTATGCAGGCAGCTGGCTGGACTGGGAAGCTCAGAAAGGACCAGTTGAGAAGGTTAAGAAACCATATTGAACAGACAGAGCTTGATCAAGACATCCATTGGCAGAATGGTTGGTCAAATAAAAGCGCCTTCTAACTTATTGTACAAACAATTCCCAAAGATCTGTTTCCCCAGACTCCTTTTGGCTATACCTTAACTGCAATTGAGGCCTAGGAATACACATTCTCTTACACGTGTCATTCAATTCCTTACATCCCATCTCATGGTTCTAATCGATTTGCTACCACTTCTTAAAACATACGGCTACCCTTACCCTCGTCCGGTTTGCTCGCCACGGGGCTACCGTGAGCAAAGAAGAGGATCTTGATCGCGAGCGCCAGACCAGCGTGTAATAGCACCACAACGACCAGCAGGACCTTGCTGACCTGGCGATCTGTGGCGCTGAGCACGGGGTAAAGGTTTCGCAACAAGAATGCAACCGAGATTCCGAAACCAATACCGACAAAGACCCAGTTAAGGATGGAGATAGGCGACGAGCTGATGAGGGCAACGGGGACCCAGATCAGGTTGGAGTAGCCGTACAGAGCCCAGCACTCGAGGAGATTGGCAGATTCGCTGCCGAAGTAACGGAGGGCGAGGAAGAGAGCCATGGGAATGAAGAGAGTGTAGCCATAGATAAGGCCAGCAGCGCCTGTTTGTCATGTTAGTGCGCGACTCCTAGGCAATATCACGGTAGACATACCGCTTAGCAGCTTGAAATCATAGAGGAATGGCCCCTTGCCCGTATCCGACATGTACTGGCTGATAGTGCCGCCGAGGAAAAGGATCAAAATGACCGTCGTGGCGATCCAGAACGGTCCATAAAGATCAGGGTTGCCCTCTAGAACGTCGAGGAAGTTGGCCCTGGGAAACAGAGCAGCCCAGCAACGGGACAGAACGGCTGAAGTGTCGACATCGAAGAATTGCGCATAAAAGTTCATGCTCCAGAGGAAGCGCTTGGATGAGCCGGAGCCGGTCGAGGCCGTGGCTGGTGGAGGAAGACCGCTACCGCTGGAGGGAGGTTTGCGGGTGTTAGGGTTTGTATCGTTGAAGTTGGACGTATGGAACTCGAGGTCTTCTTGAAGATCGGTATGTCCGAGGTCGCCCTGAGTATCATATTAGTTTAGTCAAAGAGAAGATGTGTAAAGATGTTGGGTATTGCAGCTTAGAGCTTGAAAGGGTAGCTAGAGGGGCCATGGCATACCTCGTCATCAACATCGACGACGGCGTCGTAACCGGAACCAGACATTGTAAAGCTGGGTATTTATCTTATTATAGCTTTAAAAGGATAAAAAGGACGGCTCGTTTGCAGTTGATGAATGTGTTTGGTGAAAATGAACAGCAGTGACAGAGTCACAAGGGAGAGTAAAGTTGAGGTGCTCCTACTGGTCGCTGTCAGCTTCTAATTGGGACAGTTTGGCAGTTGTCGTAATCCAGGAGCACGCGTATCGTGTCAAGCTCAGAGCCGAGGATTAACCGGCGCTTCATGATTGTCGGCTTTAGTCTTATCGAGCTCAGGGCATGATTATCAGTGGATCTGAAGAGCCGATGAAACAACCCTGTAAGCTATCGCAAGGGAGATTTACTGAATTGGAGAAGCGTTGCATTTTAACATGTCAGAATCAACAGAGAAATAGCTTGAGAATCAAATCAATTGTCAGGAGCTCTGTAAGCTATGAGTTTTATCGTCATCCTCACAGCTGGGCCTTCTTTCCCATTCCCCAAGATTACCCACAGTCACTCATTTCCATGCACAAAACCATCTCGAAGCGTGAATGCTTTTATTTCTTTTGAAGGGGTCTGGCCGGAACACCTCGCGGCACGGCACATCGTTAATATGGGCATCATCTAGAATGTATTGCCTGAGCTGCACATGCTAATGTAAAAACAACCAGCCTCGTGTGAACAAAAGAAAAGAAGCTCTCCTCTGTCCTTGCCATCGACCCCCAAATGCCAAATCCCAGACGCCACATCCATGGAGTATTCGTTTATTTGAGCTTCTTCTTGGGTCGGAGCTGGTTGGTGTGTCCACACTTGCGCTTGCGGCAGTTGGTGGCACGGGGAGGGAGACGAGCCTGTTGATGCTGGTTAGAATCCGTTGGGTTGCGGACGGCAGGTTCGACATACGTAGCACTTGCGGCAGATCATCTTGTCGCAGTTGAACTTGGAGGCAAGGGCCTTGAGCGAGGGCTCAATGATACCACCACGGAGACGGAGGACGAGGTGAAGGGTGGACTCCTGTACAAGGCGTAAGTCTATGTTCCCAGCATTTCCCAATCATCTTCCCGCGGATGCAACCGCAACCGCATTTCGGATCCCACGCACCTTCTGGATGTTGTAGTCGGAGAGAGTTCGGCCATCCTCGAGCTGCTTACCAGCGAAGATCAGTCGCTGTTGGTCCGGGGGAATGCCCTCCTTGTCCTGGATCTTGGACTTGACATTGTCGATGGTGTCCGAGGACTCGACCTCGAGGGTGATGGTCTTGCCCGTCAGGGTCTTCACGAAACTGGACGGTCCTGTTAGTACACAACGGAAAGAGGTGATTTTTGTCGATTTTTCGGAATCGGCGGGCTCGAGCTTACATCTGCACTACATGGAGAGTCAGTATTTACGCCTATTGAGATTATTTGCGGCTATAGTTAGGGGTATACTCACTCTTTACTGATTTTTGTGACGTGACGATGTGAGGATTGGAAAGCCGGGCTTCTTTCTGCGCACAATATTGGTGGGGCGAACAAGTTCAAAAACGAAGGGAAGCCCTAAGGTTGGAGATAGTCACGTGTTGGCTCCTGCCACCAGATTTGGGACGTTTCTGTGAGACGAGGGGGGAGTGGATCCAGCACCCATGATATCATGCCCTGATTTACATGGAAGCTTATTAGATATAAGTCATAATATGGTATCAATTATTATCCACCATGTTAGTGACATGATCAAATAACTTCTTCCTCTTCCTCCTCCTCCTCCTCTTCTCGCTCTTCTTCTCGGCGTCTCTTCAATTGCCAATAGATCATCTTCTGCTCCAACATGTAAACTGCTTGCACTATTTCATCGAGCGACAGACCTGATATGTGACCTTGACGACTGATCAGCTCGAGGTATCCCATGAATAAGGCGTGATAACTTACCAGCAGCTTTATACAACGCCTGCGCTGTCTCTGTAAGGTCCTCGACCGAACGGAACGCTTCATAACTTGGTTCTGCTAGAGTTTCCCCGTCTTGTTCTGACCCCTCCTCTCCTCTTACTGTAATTGCTTGGCCAAGGATCTTCCGCATCTTGTGGTCATTATCTTGTTCAGTGTTTTCTCGTGGAGGAGCTTCTGGAGGAGCTGCGTTCTCTGATGGAAAGAACCTGGTGATTTCCGAATCATCTTCCATCTATTAGTATTGTTGTTGATGCACTGGGCCAAACTCACTCTTCCTGTCGATCGTGCTCGCAATATGAGCAAAGTACCGGTCAAGCTCCTCGGTCGTCATTGAAGTAACTTTGTCAGCCGTAACTTGATCGAAGCTGGGCTCCTTCTCAGATGTTTGAGATGCCTCTATTAATTCTTGGACGCCCTTGTACCATGTTGTCCAATCGAACCCGATACTCTGCTCTCTGCCAGCGGCGCGAAGAAAAGGGGCGTGTTGTCCTAATGGAAAGCACAGCTTTGCTGCAACCACGATAGCCGACATGAGCAAGATCTCGGGATAGTCTATATGAAATCGCCGTGACTGCTCAATGGGTAACTGAAAAGAGAACTTCATAACCGATAGTATGCTTCTTGCTGTGATGAGTGTTTCCACTAGAACAGTCAATACAAGAGGGGTCAGCGTCTTGAGAGCACTCACCTGGTAAAGTGAGCTGCCTGGCAAAGTGCACAATAGTTGGCGTATCATTGATAGCGGGGAATACCATTCCATAGTTGTGATGATATGAGAGAGCGAGATCCAGCACAGCATTGTGCAGGTCGATGCCCCTAAGAGATGAGCGCAGGGGTAGTTTGAGGGCTCTGGTGTAAGCAGATGGTAATCGATCTTGCATTTCTTCGGGAAGATCGTAGAACTGACATCTATTAGCTGTGTGGCCAAACTGTCAAAGGCTGACTTACTGAACGTTTATAAGGTATTCGCCCAGAATTGGCCCAGACACACAGCTCCCCAATCATGGTAGGTATCCTGAGCAACAAGCATCCGAGATAGCACAAGGCCAGGGTTTCAATCATTCTCGGCACAGGCCAATCTGGGTTGTCCTCTGGATTCCAGCTACGAGCTCTTGCGCCCTGCTTCTTCGGCGTATCATCATTTTCTGTGTCTGTAGGCTGCGAACTGAATATCGCAAGGCCATCACCCGTTTGTTGTGTTTCCTCCTCAGCTAGGAGTGCCCCGGAGCCTCGAATACGAAGATCCCACAGATCGCGCACGACAGTCTCAAGCTCTTCTCGATGACCTTTGCTCTGAACGAGCCAAAGGAGCTGTTGCCTCAACACTAGCTGTAAACATTCGAGAAACAGATTCTTGCCTGCTTGCCCTGTGAGATGTCGCAGCTCTTTTTCCTTAACCTCCTTGTCTTTCTTTGTCTTTTTACCAAGCTGACCAGCATCGACATCATCACCAATGTCGAATTGAATAAATCCCTAACATGATTGTCAGCCCAGAGTATTCGAGAGTGTAATGCAATTCACACCTCAACCTGATGTCCGTTGGAGCAGAAGCGCAGACCATTCTCCAAATACCATCTTCGAGCACCACATTCTGGACATCTCTCCCCACGGGGAAACTTGCGAAGGTCTCGCCTCTCATCCATAATTTGCACTGATTATGGCATTTCGTATTTGCTTTCGTTGTTGTCTTTGCTACTGGCTTGTCGAGCTCCGTTGTTATGGGTTTGCGACGGGCAAAAAAAGTGGTCAGAGCTAAAAAAAAAAAATACATATATATATATGTAGGTATATATGTAGGATCCTGTTGTACACTTTGTAGCGAGCAAAGCCATAAGCATTGTATACACAATTATAGTTGTACAAACATCTAGATTTAATTATCTTTTACTTCATCCCACAATGTTGCGTTTTCTGGATTGTGTAACAATAAATGCAGGTTTGTACTCTAGGTCTAAGCATATGTTCGTCCAGAGAATATACTGTCTCGTCCTACGCAACGCACGCCGCATTAAGCAAATGTTACCATGGTGCCCAACGACTTCACAGAGTTCACGTCACTCATTATCAACAAGTCATGATCAACTCCAAAGCTCTCCCATTTTTTTCTTCATAAAATTGCCGCTACGTATCGTGACATGATGGCATGTGCAGCGTGTGAGCTAGGAACAAAGGAAAACATTTTTTTGAGCCCGAGGCTCAGGTGCTCAGAATTGCCGTATATCATAACCGGCAGGCAATCCTGTCCAGATAGAGTCCTTCTGCGCAATGCCCAATCCATGGCCCATGAGTATTGATGCGCCAAACATTCATCAAAACAAAAATCCCCAGTCCAGTTCATCTTTCAATGCGGAGCTCAGAGGCCAAGTGCCATTTAAAGGAGGGTGCGGATCAAAGGCTAGGCGATTTAACCCTGGTTGGGGGCCTCCTTGGCTTCCATGGCGCACTCCTCGCCCATGGAGGTGAGAACAATAACGTCTGAGAGGCATGGTTAGGCAATTCGTCGAATAAAGACCACAAGAGCAACTTACTGGTGTCCTTCTCCTCCTCCTTGAAGAGCTTGGTGATCTTTTGGCCAACCTCGTTGTCGGGAAGAGGGACATCGTCCTTGGTGTCACCGTCATCGGTCATGAGAGAGAGGAAACCGTCGTCGGAGATGTCGAGCTTGAATGCATGTTAGTTGAGCTGGTGGCGGAAATGACCGGGGGTCTGCTCTTCTGAGGAGAGGGGTTGTTCCTCTGTGGAGCGGGGCAAGGGTTCACACACCAGCTGGTACTCGCGACGAGAGACGTTGGGGACGTCCATGTTGTGAGTAGAGGGAGAAAGATCCTCGTACTTCTTGCCAGTGAAGATGTCGGTAGCAACGAGATGGACCTTGGCGTGACCGTGCTTTCCGGTCTTGGAGGTGGACATGTCGACGATCTTGCAAGGGCGGTTCTTGATCACGACGAAACCGTTCTTACGCAGAGCAGAGCACTGCATAGGGTAGGTAAGAGAGGCACCGGCATCGGCCGAATCGAAGGTCATCTCATGCTGTACCAGGGGGGAAAGGAGCCATTAGCAAAATTCTTGATAGATATGAGCATAATGTGATGGTGATGGTTATTTTAATGGTTTGTGAAGCTCGATTCAATAATTCAAATGGCAGTATTGTATCGTGGGGCATAGGTCACAATGCGGGGTGTTAATCTCCAGGCGAAAAATGGGCGCAAGGGCAGATTTCGTGGGCGCGTGCGCCTGGACTCGACAGACGCAGCAGCAGGAGCAGGTAAACTCACCTCAGCATCGTTAGGGGCGGCCATTTTGACGGTATTGACAAGAAGTCGAGTTCTTTGAGGAGAAAGGAGTGAGGTTGAGGAGGAGAGAAGAAAAAAAGCTGAGAGTGGTGCTTAATAGTGGGATGGAGAAGAGAAGAAGGAGGAAAGGGCCAAACTCGGAAAAAAGAGATGGAGGGGGCAAAGAAAAAGGTGCGAGGCCCTCGACAAGTTTTTTTCTAAAGTCTTTGATTGGTGTAAGTGGGCGTAGCAGTGGACACTGTTTTTTCAGGCTGTGGTTTTTGTTTAGGTTCTGTGGATGGGCGGACGCTGCCGGTGGATATGGTAGCCCAGCTTGCCCAGGTAGAAATTAATAAGAGCCCAGGCGATTTTAGCTCTCGTGAAGCCTGTAAGCACTCAAGGAGCCCAGCCTTTGTCCTTCTTTCCAGTGGCCGAGAGGGGGGTCCAGTCCATCGAGATGGACCCTCGACATTGCCCCTCGCCCATAAGCTACTCGACCCCTCCTCTCCCAGGACCGTTGTACCGTACCAGTGGAGGGGTTATTGCTTACAGGGCATAGAGGGCATCTGTTCCGCTGCAAAAAAACTGAGCGGGGTGGAGCGGGAAGCCACCAGGAAGTGTTAATTGATGGCAGCTTTAGGTTACCGCCTTGACGATCGGTCATCTCAGCAAAGCTCGAGGTGGCGGGGTTAAGACAGAGAGTAAACATTGCTTTGACCATTCACATGTCAGAGTTTATTTTTATTCTGGGTCGAATATTCAAGTTGAGACTGAACTTACAGCCTCTGCCAACGGACAGAACTCAAAGCGAGGTGGTCTGAAGGTCACGAGAGCCCACTAGGCATTTCAAGAAGCAACCTGACACGCAGGTCCTCAAGTCATCACGGCGTCAAGGTGTCAAAGCCTGCAGGGGGTCATTAATGCTGACCTCACGACTCAATGGCTGAAATGCAACTGCTCACGCGGGGAGCAACCCATCCTATGTTTTTGTTTTGGGGGCTTGCTTTCAGGTTCCCCTCTCAAACCCGAGGTGGCCATTGGTGCCCAAGACCTGTGTGTCTCAGCAAAATGGTCTTGGTGACCTGCAAGCAACTCTTGCAAGCATGGACCATGGCATGGATGGGCATCGATCGCACAGTGAAAGCAATCACAGTTTATATCGGCAGGCCGATTGCTACCTATAGAGTAACTAGCATGTACCATGCGAGCCATAAGTACCCGCCTGCAAGCTGCAGCTTTATCCATTCTTCCATTGTTTGCTCCTCTGTGGCGCTTTGAGCCTAAGGCCAGCTCCAGAATACCTCGTGTTGAGGATGATTTCCAATTCAAGATCAAGGGGACATAGGAGCCGAATATAGGCCCTGGATCGTGCTGCTAGCCATAGAGATGAATCACCAGACTACTGTGTCTTCATAGTCTTCTTGTGTATCCTCTTATGCTTCTTTCCATGGCGGTTGAAGTTTCGATGTGGTCGGGTGGGTTTGCATCTAACCCACCGGGTATCGGCTGACCGAGATTCTTTGTCTTTCCCAATATAGAAGAGAGCTCCACACAGCCACACAAGGCTGAAATTAAAGTGCCCCCAGATTGAAATGTCCAATCAGCTTCCACTTGGCACCTTCAATTCCATGGCTGTCAACAGCCTCGCGTTGCAAGCTGGCCAAGCTGACCCTTTTGCGCCCAGCTCAGCTTCACTATCAGCTTGGTACCCATTATCCACAAACGCTTTCGACATCGACGACTATTACCATGATATTGCCTACGGTTCTCGAATTCACACATTAATCTTTACATACCGAATTCTACCACTGCCCTCCTACTACCGGCATGTGGCTCGACCGACTGGCGGGAGGCCCGGCCAGCAGTCCTGGACCCTCCACGCCTCAACCCGGCGGCAGAGTATATCCTAAGAGAACTTCGAGCACTCTGAGTCCATATGTCACATCTCAGCGCCCTGGAATATCTCCACGTGGCTCCTCGCTATCACTCGTATCCAATGATTCGACCTCTTCACTCCTATCGTCTTCGCGAAGGCCTAATGGCTCCAACTTGAGGCAGGCCTCAACTATCGAAACGGGACCTGATTCTTTGGAGGTGCTAGAGACTTTGCTAGCAGGCCTTTCGAGCGACCGCGACCAAGCCGACAAGGAAACCGTCATTAATCAGGACGATATCAACTTCGACGCTCTATTCGGGGGATTATCATTAAAGGAGCTTGCCACGTCGGAACCTCCTGACACAACCACAATCAGCAACCGCAAGCCAAAAACGGCAGAAGAGGGTCCGTTTATCGCAACAGATACTCTTTGATCTCATAATTGACATATCGCAGGCGAGAATGATAGAACCAAACTCGAAGATCTTCACCGATCGATAGAAGCATGCGACGATGTACTCAATTCAGTTGAGATTAACCTTGCCAACTTCCGCAACGACCTTGCTATGGTATCTGCAGACATCGAATCTTTACAAACCCGATCGACAGCCTTGAATAGGAGATTGGAAAACCGGAAACAAGTTGAGAAGGCACTGGGGCCTCTGGTAGAAGAGCTAAGCTTACCACCTGAAGTTATCTCCAAGATCTCTGAGGGGCACATCGATGAGACATGGGCCAAGATGCTCGCCGAACTGGATCGCAGGTCGACCCTGTTCAAAAAGAAGTCCGAAACGCAAACTAGTAATGCGGCAAAAGATCTCGAACCGATTCTTGAGAAGCTCACTTTCAAGGTATGTGCCCTCCGCTACTGTTGGAACCTGAACTAACTCCCCCAGGCAATCGAGCGCATACGAGACTTCATTGTGGCTCAAATCAAAGCACTGCGATCGCCGCATATCAATGCCCAAATTATTCAGCAACAAAGTTTCCTTCGATACAAAGATCTTTACACATTCCTACACAAACATCATCCGACTCTTGCGAATGAGATCGCCCTCGCATATATGAACACTATGCGGTGGTACTACCTTAACCAGTTTTCCCGGTATGAGAAGGCTCTCGGGAAAATCAGGCTTCACATATTAGACAAGAACGACGCTCTTGGCCACGAAGATGCAACCCGCAAGGCTACTGTTCTTTCCAGCAATAGGGCACCAGGGCCTCCTCATGATGCATTTAACCTTGGCCGACGCATTGATCTTCTGAAAACCAACAACCAAACCGCGCTCTCCTCATATCTCGCCGAGGAAGACCAAACAACTCACTACCTCGAAGTACCCTTCCGCAACTTCAACCTGGCACTCATTGACAACGCCACGGCAGATACACGTTCATGGCCACCTTTTTCTCTCCCGCGCTGTCCTATAGCCAGATTTCAAAG